>NC_022027.1:1271893-1286479 GCF_000317375.1 Microtus ochrogaster | reverse complement strand
AAAAAAAAAAAACTGAGTTTAAATGAATTATTTAAAAGAAGTCTATGAGTTAATTACATTTTCATGGATAGAGTGTATAATATATTATACCTCAGAGAAACTATTTTAAGTCAAAAATGATTCATTATAGCCTATAATTTAATAGGCTAATGGAGTTATTTTTCTAATGTAAGTATTATATTACAATAATTATAATAGGCTATAGGTAACACATTTTTCTTTAGAAGTGGTGTGAGACAGATGGATGGGTTAGTACAAAGGTCTCTTCCCACCCTTCCCAGGGGGCTGCACTGAGAAGGAAGAGAGTCATCTAGAGTAAAGGCAGTGAGGTGCTGGTGTTGACACGGGGGACTGAATGTTTTTGAAGTGTCCTCCTGGAAATTTAACCTAAGTACAGGATGTTTGAAGAGACACATTTACAAGAGAAACTACTGAGAAAGGTCACTGACCCATTGTCCCTGGTCCTGTAGTCTTCATGGGTCCAGTAAAGCTTGTGAAGCAGTTACTATGGAGACTGGAAGGCCATGAGGAAGTATGGCTCTCTGATCATACTTATAACAGACAGAAGTTCTAAACATAGCTTTTGCAACGTGATTATCTCCCTTAAAAGTCATTTTATAAAGAGTATTTGCTATTAATTTAACACAGACATAATCAAAAGAAACACATATCCATAATATACAGTGTCCAGACACAAACTGTTCTGTGAATACTTAAAAAAATGCTCTTGGATATGACACAAATCAAGTTTAAAATCAGAAGCACTCTGAGAAGTTGTAATGTCAATTAACTACTTGAGATAGCAAGAGCTTGCCACACATCTGCCAACCTACACGATTTCCATCTGTTGCATCCCACTATGTTTTCTGTTTGGCTTTCAACTCTGACATCTCAAAACTCTGCTGGTGTGATGGGTTTGTGCTGCACGGTGAGTGCAGGGCTGACTGTTTCCTGTGTCCTTCTCTATATTTTACTTTTGTTAGCATTATTGATTAGCTAAAAAGTAATCATTCCTGCTCCAATATTCTCTGTCTTGAAGGTTTGATTGTCAGCTGATGGTGCTTCTAAGCAACAAATGGGTCAGAAGATAATAACTTGACCAAAGAATTAGTACCTTGAGGACTTCATAATAGAATGGATCATTAGAAGTTGGGGCAGTTGGAGACAGTAGTTGAAGTAATTGAAAGGGATGTGGCTGTGTGGGGTAGATTTACTATCAAACCTTCTTCTCCCTCTCTGGCTCCTGTATGCCCTAGCTGAACCATCATGCTCCACCATACACTGCACACAACAGTGTTCTGACTCACTCAGCACAGGCCTAGAGATTACAGAGACTGTTAGCACGGGCTGAAACCTCTGAAACTGTGACATTAAAGAAATATTTTTTCCTTTATAGTATTTCTTCAGATATATCATAGTGAAACAAGGCTACTTAAGCAGATGGCATCCATATTCTGTGTTTCCTGCCCATTGTATGAGTCCTATAAACCAATTCACTGCCAGCATAGGACTAGACAAAGAAATGTCAGCAGACACAACATTTTTGTAGAGGATTTAGGGAATGAAAACTGAGTGCAATAGTGAATGGAAAAGACAAGAGAAAAAAAGTCCAACTTTCCCAATGTGCAAATTTGTAAACTATTTTTTTCCTGTGTGACTGAGGAAGAGTGAGAAGAAGAGGAACTTGAAAATTAACAAACACTAATAGCAAGTGTGCAGAGCATGACCCTGTGATGTCCCCACGATCTTAGTTGAGGAAATCTTCTCTAGATAATGTCCCTTTTCTAAAATAATTACTGCTAACCATATTATTTTTTAGAAGACATACTCTATAATGTGATGGTTTGAATGTAAATGACCCCCATAGGCTAATAGATTTGAATACTTGGTCACCAGGGGGTGGTACTATTTGAAAGGATTGGGAGCTGTGGCCTTTTTGGAGGAAGTGTGTCTCTGGGGTTGGCCTTTGAAGTTTCAAAAACTTACCCCAAGCCCAGAGTCTTTGTCAACCTACAACTGCAAATATGGATTCTCATTACTTTCCCAGCACCACAGTTGCCTAACAGGCTGACATGTTCTTTGCCATGATCATAATGGACTAGATCTCTGAAACTATAACCAAGCCCCAAGTAAATGCATTCTCTTATAAAAATTGCTGTAGTCACAGTGTCTCTTCACAGTATAAAACACTGACTAAAATATATAGTAAATTCTTAGTAGTACAGATTATCCAAAGTCTACATCTTCCTATGTTTTTACCAAAAAAAAAAAAAAAAAAGCATGTCTGCTTGGTTAAAGGGAAACTCACTAAAGGGAGTGTCATTTCACAAACCTCGTTATTAACATGACTATGTCTCAGTTCTTCATTTGACATGAAGCACAGTATAGGGAGGCGTACAACTTCAAGACAACATTTAACATAATCTTCCTTTTCCACATCATAACTGGACGCCCACAGGAGTCACTCCTCAGTGTTCACTGCTGATTCAGACACTGATCTTGGCAGGTTGTTTTTCCCAGGGTAAGTTTCTCTAGATTCTGTTTGGAACTTTTTGAGGCATCAAATACCAATCAGAATCTAGAGAAACTTACCTAAAGCAATTATTCACAAAGAGGCAATTTGCATTTGTTTTATCTCTGTAATTCTTGTCTCTATTTATGAAACATGAGACTTGAGCAGCTAAGGGCTTTGTTTCCTTCTCTTATGCTCTGTCTTACCATCTCACTTCATTTTGGTTTGTAGTGACTAGTGGCATCTTAAAACCATGGTTCGACATTCTGAGTTAGACCTGAACCCAAGTCACTGGATTTTGAGCAAGGACATTCTGCTATGTGGTTCATTTAGCTTCCATCTTGGCATTTATAGATTTCACTTGCCCAAAAACCATAGGATCTACTAACATAATTAGTCTGCTCACTCTTTTTCTTCATGAACCATTTAGCTGTGAAACGAGCTTGTCCTGAATTCAATAGTTTTCAAAAAAAATTCTTTGAAGATTGTGATGATTTTCTTGTGGAACTAAAGACTCCCTAGACACAGTTATAGCTACCGATGAGAAACTTGGAATCAGTACCACAAATTAGCAGGGAAGCCTACCCCTCAAGCCCCTGAGTCTCTCCTTACACAAACCAGATGAATGCATTTGGTTTAAGTATTAAAAAAAGATAATGGTAGACCTAATATTTGCAGTGCTGTGATGAATAATTTCAAAGCAATACAGTAAATCCTAAACTATAAATAAATCACATGTAACAATTTATGAGGTTTTTAAGATAAAATAATGTGTTAGAAAGATTGTTTCCCCCATAAAAGCAAAGACAGGGGGATGATGCAAGCAATGTTACTTTTATTGACAGTTTTACTTTGGCAAATTTTTTTTTAATTTTTCTGGTTGTTATGAATGAGTTATTGATCTGTGGCTTACTGCTTTGGAATTGGTTCTACATAAAAAATTATCGCTAACACCAAACTACTAAGAAATAGGTTGGAACTTTCACCAAAGAAATATGTTTTGTGTTTCAACTTTAGAGAAATTACTTGAGAATAGATGAAAGCATATCTGAATACACCCCCTCATAAGCCTGTGTAAGTGAACAGTGGCTAGCCTGATTTTTTAGTTCTCTGTGATAGGAAAACTAGGTAAAACATAGTTATAGCCAATGAATAAGAATTGTGGATAATGCAATATATATCACTTTAGCTTTCTGTAATGTAACCATGCCAGTTAACAACTTTAATCAACACCTTTAATCACACTTCCTTTATCCTCCTTGGGTCATTTTCTCCAGTGTGTTGATTTATGGAAGGGTTGTCCCTATGTTTTGAGTTCTCTGTGGATGATTTTTGCCCTGATGTGTTGAACATCAGGCCCAAAATTTTAACAGTGCAATTTCTGTCTTATTTTGCTTTTGATTTTTTTCTATGACTCTTGAACATCAATATTAAGTATTTTCTACCATTTATTTTCTGGGCTTTTTCTCAAATATCAAGGTAATAAATTGATACTCTCTTCTGGATAAAGATTCAAAACAATGTATTCCCTATGAATCTTTGCTAATACCCTCTTGTTTCCAGTCAACTGATAACCATTCCAATCTGAGGCATTGGCTAAAATGATGAATGTATTTGTAGATCCCTAGGTGAATGTTTATTACTGTACCCCATGTATCATTCACAATCTTCTAGATACTAGAAAAAGACAAAAATCTCAACTCTGAAACAATTTTGAAGTTAGTAGACTGTACTATAGTTTTTTTTATTCCTATGTAAATGCCTGCATAATAAGAGGGTGGTTGAGAAAGAATGGCTACTTAAAAAAAAAAAAAGACTGGATAATCTTGAGTTTCCCAAGAGGAACTCAAATAGATATGCTTTGATAGGATAACACTCAAATTATCATGCAGTATTTTTTGTTTTGTTAGATTTATTTACTGCTTTGACAACAACACACTGTGTTCAATCACAAGTGTCTGCAGTCTTGAGAAGAACACATTCCATGTGACTCAGTACCTGCTGAGGGCAACCTGTACATATAAGTTAAGATTTTAAAACTCCAACAAGAGAAATCTTCCAAGTATGGGTACTGTAATTAATTGGTTGGCTAATTTATTTGGTGTTGACAGTGTGCATAATTTTATAGAGGCAGAAAGTGGAACTGGATTTATTAGGGATCTTTATAAAGCACAATTGCATTTTTATTTATAATGCTTCTATTAAAATATTAAAACCAGGATCCACACTGGGTTCTGAGGAGAAAACACAAGTCAGGCAGTCACATACTATTATGATGAGCAAATATATGTTCTGATAAAAGAGAGAGGGAGGGAGAGAGGGAGAGAGGAAGAGAGAGAGGGAGAGAGGAAGGGAGGGAGGGAGAGAGAGAGAGAGAGAGAGAGAGAGAGAGAGAGAGAGAGACTTATTCCTGTAGACAGAGACATTTGAGACATTTCTAAATGGGTAAAAGCAGTGAGGAGTAAGCTAAAGTAGGTGACTTGATTGCCACCCAGGGCCATGGTGATGTCTGTGCCTGGGCTGCTGCAAGGGCCCAGGTCTGGGTTCACAGTCTTGCTATAGCTGAGATCTGTGTTGATGCCCTTGGCTCCTGATACCACTGAGGGCCTAAAGGATAAGACTGTACAGAGTTGGCCCTGCCCTTCACTAACTAGGGGGAACACTAGGGAGAATTGATCTTGCCACTCTCCAGCTGAAGCACTCAGGAGAGAGGGTCTCATACCTTACCTAGACAGCACAATAGAACTGACCCTGTTGGCAGGGGGTGTAGGTGAGCCGATCCTTGAGGGCACGAGAGTGGATAGCTGTTCCTTCTCCCAGTGACCTGTGATATGATGCTAAGGGCAAGGAAGGGAAAGAGACCCTCCCCACTCACGCACTGCTACCACCCAGAAGTCATGACCATGGGATTGTTGACTCTACTACTTGTCTGTCATGTAGTGGTGGGGGCAAGGGCAAGCGAGAGATGTTACCCCTAACCCATCACCCCTAGACTTCTCTTCCAGATGAGGGCGCTGACCCTCCTTCTTACCAGCTGCAGTACTCAGGAAAACAGCCCTTCTCCTTGTCTGGACAGCACAGTAGAACTGACCTTGTTGGTAGAGGCACAAATGAACGGGCCTCGAGGATGTAAGCATAGGATAGCTGACCATGCCCCCCTTGTCTTCCATGTGATAGTGAGGGCGAAGGAAAATGACATCCCCTGACCCCCGCCCTTGTCAACTGAGGTGATCAAGTAAGTAGAGCATCCCATTTACCAGCTACAGCACGTGGGAAAGTGGTCTTTGTAGCTTGCCTAGGCACCACAGTAGAGCTGACCCTGTTGACTAGTTCCATGTAAACCAGACCCACGTGAGATATCTGGCCTGACCCCTCATCAGCAATTTAGTGGCACTGTAGGGGACAGACACCTTTTCCACCCCTCGTACTATGGTAGGTGGGAAAACTGGCCATGAGGTCATAAAATCAGGAAAGATGTCCCTGGTCTCACTAGATGCAGCACTTGGGAGAGTGGCCCCTGTATCTTGCCTGGGCAATACAGTAGAACTGGCCCTGATGATATAGGTGTGAAAGAGAGGACCTTGGGGGCATGAAAGCTGGAGAAATGGCTCCACCCCATGTTTCTTTCTGCATGAGGTAAACTATCTTGGGCAATGCTGAAGAGCTCACTCTGGTGGTGAGGACAAGGAAGAACTGGTGGGCTGACCAACCTTGCAACTACCCAGTTCCATAACAAGGGTTATGTTGGTTCACCCCTACATCTGTTATCTGGTAGAGCAAAAGACCTTGTCCTGCAGACTCTATATAGTAGGATCTTTTTTTTTCTTTTTTTTTTTTTATTGAGAAAAAAAATTCCGCCTCCTCCCAGCCTCCCACTCCTTCCACCCTCCCCCTACTCCTCTCCCCCTCCCTCTCGAGTCTGAAGAGCAGTCAGGGTTCCCTGCCCTGTGGAAAGTCCAACGTCCTCCCCCCTCCATCCTGGTCCCGGAAGGTGAACATCCAAACTGGCTAGGCCCCCACAAAGCCAGAACAAGAAGTAGGATCAAAACCCCGTGCCATTGTCCTTGGCTTCTCAGCAGCCCTCATTGTCCGCCATATTCAGAGAGTCCGGTTTTATCCCCTGCTTTTTCAGTCACAATCCAGCTGGCCTTGGTGAGCTCCCAATAGATCAGCCCCACTGTCTCCGTGGGTGGGTGCACGCACCCCTCTTGGTCCCGACTTCCTTGCTCATCCTCTCCCTCCTTCTGTTCCTCATTGGTACTTTGGGAGCTCAGTCCAGTGTTCCAGTGTGGTCTCTGTCTCTATCTCCATCCATTGCCAGATGAAGGTTCTTTATTTGTGGCTAGAAAACAATTATGAGTGAGTACATCCCATGTTCATCTTTTTGGGTCTGGGTTACCTCACTCAGGATAGTATTTTCTATTTCCATCCATTTGCATGCAAAATTGGAGAAGTCATTGTTTTTTACCGCTGAGTAATACTCTAATGTGTATATATTCCACACTTTCTTCATCCATTCTTCCATTGAAGGACATCTAGGTTGTTTCCAGGTTCTGGCTATTACAAATAATGCTGCTATGAACATAGTTGAACAAATGCCCTTGTCATATGATCGGGCATCTTTTGGGTATATTCCCAAGAGTGGTATTGCTGGGTCCGGGGGTAGGTTGATCCCGAATTTCCTGAGAAACCGAAACACTGCTTTCCACAGTGGTTGCACAAGTTTGCATTCCCACCAGCAATGGATGAGGGAACCCCTTCCTCCACAGTCTCTCCAGCAGAGGCTATCATTGGTGTTTTTGATTTTAGCCAATCTGACAGGTGTAAGATGATATCTCAAAGTTGTTTTGATTTGCATTTCCCTGCTCGCTAAGGAGGTTGAGCATGATCTTAAGTGTCTTTTGGCCATTTGAACTTCTTCTGTTGAAAATTCTCTGTTCAGATCAGTGCCCCATTTTTTAATTGGGTTAATTAGCATTTTAAAGTCTAGTTTCTTGAGTTCTTTATATATTTTGGAGATCAGACCTTTGTCTTTTGCGGGGTTGGTGAAGATCTTCTCCCAGTCAGTAGGTTGCCTTTTTGTCTTAGTGACAGTGTCCTTCGCTTTACAGAAGCTTCTCAGTTTCAGTTGGTCCCATTTATTCAATGTTGCCCTTAATGTCTGTGCTGCTGGGGATATACTTAGGAAGCGATCTCCTGTGCCCATCTGTATATAGTAGGATCTTGACACAGGGCAACCACAGGGTACCCAAGAGGAGACCCAGTGATGGCCAAGTACCAATGATTTAGAAAAAAAAAGAAGCCTCCAACCAGATTGACGGCTCCTTACATCAAACAATTTCAAGTAAATATATATAGATAAAAGGATAGACTGAGCCGGGCGGTGGTGGCGCACGCCTTTAATCCCAGCACTCGGGAGGCAGAGGCAGGCGGATCTCTGTGAGTTCGAGACCAGCCTGGTCTACAGAGCTAGCTCCAGGACAGGCTCCAAAGCCTGTGAATGATAGGATTTATGAAGAGATTTTTCCATTTCTTTTTTTCCTTTTTTTCTCTTAAATTTTATTTTATTTTGTTTTGCAATGGCAGGGATTGTATATGCAGGGATGGGAGATGAATGGTACCGAGATGCAAGATATGAAAGAAACAAAGAATAAATAAAAAGAATGTTTAGAAAGAAAAAAATTAAAACCTTCTCACCTTTGGTTTTCTATTATGGAGAACAAAGCAGAGTCAGGTGTACTACAGATAATCCTTTCTGAGGAACATCCCACAGTGAGGCACATAGTCAAGGAGTCAGGTGACCAGCTCACATTGATTTCCTCTGTAAATCCAAATGTTTGGTACTAGGAAGGATCAATTGAAGAACTCTTTCAGCTGCCTGGCTTTGTGCTGCTTAAAAATGCATGAAATTGCTTAGTTAGAATTGATCTCTTTCTACTCTATGTTAGTATGTTCCTTATATTTGTGTTATATAAAATTGTAGCTTTCAAATCAAAGGGTGAGTTACAGAATAAAGGAGACTTTCCTTAGCCTTTTCAAAGTTCTCAAAGATCAATATGGTTCTTGTTTAGTAGGGCTGTAGTGGGAAGAACTAAGCGTGCATGTGTGAATGTGTGTGTATTTATATATATGTACATATATATGTGTTTGTGTATATGAAATATGTATTGCAGACATGTATATGTGGGTATGCACATATGTGTGTATGGGTATTTATATATGTGTGCTGGCATATATATTTGTGTGTGTACATGTGTATTAATTTTTAATGTGAAGTAAAAAACACACTTCCAAAAATTATTTCTCAGATTCACTTTGTCTAATTTCTGACTGTACAAAATCCTTTTCTACAATAATATTGACTTACAAAAGAAATTAACCTTTTTTTTTCTGAGCCTCTCTGATGTTCTGAGGTCTGAACTGAGGGGTTCATGATTTTCATGTGACTTCCTCCTCACACAGTCCTGTCGAGCACCACTTTATCAATGCTTTGAAGTGAGAGCCACAACTGCAGCAAAACCTGAGACTCAGATTTGTGCAGCTAACAACAGCTGATGTTTGGATCCAACTAATTATTTCTGATTCATGGTTCAGCCACAAGGATGAAAAGAGGTCTGTATAAGGTCACTCCATTTACTCTTGTCTTATAAACATTATTATTTTTAGGTGTTAGCTTCCTGAATTGTTTGACACTACAAAATTTTCATCTATCTGTGGGAAATGTGTAATGAGACACATTATGTGGTATTTGAAAGCATATTTTCTGGCTACGTTCATCATTATTTAACATCTTAGACAATATGCACAAACCGGCCAGGATAAATTTGCACTGCCTTAATAGGGAAGGCTCATATAGACATAGGACTTAAGTCTACCTTGTCATTGTTTTTATAAAAATGCATACTTGCATTAAAGGAGTAGTTGTAATTGATTAATTAATATTATGCAGGTTCCCAAGTGGCTACAGCAGGCAATGAGACCATGTCACAGGTCCCCAAGCAGGGGCAGGCAGTGGGCCCCAGAGCAGCCAGTCCCAGGCAGGGACTGCACAGCTCCCTAAGTGGCTGAAGCAGGCCATGAGGAAAGACAGACAGATGGACATGCCATGAGGCCATGCCGCAAGTTTCCAAAGGAGGCTGGTCCTGGGCAGGGAGCCACACGGCTGGTGAGAGACAGAGACATGGATAGGCATGCCATGCAGAGTGAGGTTGGACATTTATTTAGTGGGTTATGGAAGGAAAAGGGAAAAGGGGGAGACAGAAGGGGGAAGGGTAGAAATGTGGAGAGGCAGAAGCT
The DNA here is from genome assembly GCF_000317375.1 of Microtus ochrogaster. Taxonomy (NCBI): domain Eukaryota; kingdom Metazoa; phylum Chordata; class Mammalia; order Rodentia; family Cricetidae; genus Microtus; species Microtus ochrogaster. The sequence continues at coordinate 1,276,671 of NC_022027.1, read as the reverse complement.
GCCTCATTGAGAGGGAGACAGAAAAGAAAGAAACTCAGGCTGGAAGTTGAAGATCAGCTTGCTTCAGCAGAAAGGGGAGTGGGCATGGCTTGTTTCTTAAAGAAACAGAACAGATTATTACACCCACTGCAAAATTAAACATGATATTGTAATGCAGCTATTTAATTATAAAAAGGAACCCAAAAGAAAGAGATATCAATAGACAAATGGAATAGAGAGAAACCTCATGAGAAAACCCAAGACAAAATGATGTTCTCAAAGGGAGAGTAAAGAAACAGTACAAATCCTTTCGATACCCTGCTTAACCAAGAGATTTTTGATGGGCACTCTGCCTAACTTGATGTCCTTGTCATGGACCATGAAAGCACATATTCCTTCAGAGAGACTTGACATTGTATAAACAGCAATTGAAGGTCAGCATCATCTTTCTCTCCTACGACTAGATTGTAAAGGTTTGTGTCTAGGAGATGGATTATTACAGAGAGATGAAAGGGCCCCTTTGTGAGTGTTCTAGAACTCTCTATGAATTCCAGATTGTCATTGACCCTATGATCCTTCTCCTTCTATTTCTCAGTACTGGGAATACAGGTGTGTGTCTGCCCACCTTGCAGATAGCCATTCATTTACAGCTGTGATAATTGACAGCTGAATTGAAGGTCACTAAGCAGACAAGACTCACGGTTTCAACTTCACAGATGTTTCTCCAAAAAAAAAAAAAATGCTGAAACCAGAAAACACTTCTTTGATCTAAACATGTACTTCACTAAAAGGTCACATGATAACAAGTGAAATATACAGTTGTAGCATGTCAGTCAACTTGAAGATCTGAACTACCTAGCTGACCCTGGTAGGCATGAAAAAAATCAGCTAATCCTGACAGATGCTTCAGGATCAATAAAGTACAGACTGTGTTTAAAAACAAAGCTTTAGGCTATTTCAAATGTGCACACAAAGACACACAACACACACACATATCCAGGATGGTAGGCCTAAAAGTATCTTTGCTTTCAATATTATATCAGTTTATTCATAATTAAGTAAAAACTGGATTATAGCTACAAGTTCATGGTTATTTAATTTCACTGATTCATTTTTCTCCAGTATCCTGATTTGCCAACTGAGGTAGGAAGGTAGGAAAATAAAAATGCTTTCTATTCTTGATAAGACTGCTTTAAGGCAATGGAGAGAAGCACCAGGCAACTCCAAAGGTGGCGTGATGGGACTCTGCAGTTTCTGAAGGAGGAAGAAAGCTCAGAGAGAAGATTCTAGAACACTGGATTTCCAGAATTCTTCCCACTGCAGAATGAGTGTTATAGAAGATCAGAAAGCACAGCCCCTCACTCTGGGCTTTCTCATCAAGTGTTGCTTTATCCTTTGATGTGCCTTCCTATAACTTCTGAGCAACAAAAAGCAATCAGCACTTATGTATTCTAGCTGTTTAATAAAGCTAGACAGAATTGGATGACTTTAAAAAGGAAATTTTCCTCTTAGCAGATACAGTTTTCCATGTATTTGTTGTAACTCTGATGTAATCTTGTCATTCCACTAAAGAGTTGACTCTTTTTAACCGGGGTCAGAACTCCTAACCCATAGCAACACAATGATGGGATAGGAAGAAATACCAGATTTAAAGCAATTTCATTAGATATTTTAAACCTGAATTATCACACAGAATCTATATAATTACAACACTGTTAGGCCTATAACTTAAGCATATTCCTAGTTGGCTCTTATATCCTTTTTTTTTTTTTTTTTTTTTTTTTTAGTTTTTCCAAGACAGGGTTTCTCTGTAGCTTTTGGAGCCTGTCCTGACACTAGCTCTTGTAGACCAGGCTGGCCTCGAACTCACAGAGATCCACCTGCCTCTGCCTCCCGAGTGCTGGGATTAAAGGTGTGCGCCACCACCGCCCGGCAGGCTCTTATATCTTAAATTAACCCACTTCTATGAATCTATGTATCGTCATGAGACTGTGGTTTACCAAAGGTTCTGGTGTTCTTCTCCTTCCGCAGCTACATGGCATCTCTCTGACTCTGCCTTCTTTCTCCTAACATTCAGATTAGTTTTTCCACCTAGCTCTATTCTGCCATGTCATAGGCAAAAGCAGGGACTTTATTAACCAATGGTAATAAAACATATTCACAGAATACAAAGAGAATCCTGTTTCATCTCCCCCTTTCTATCTAAATAAAAAGGAAGGTTTTAACTTTAACATAGTAAAATTACACATTGCCAAACAGGTATCAAGCAAGAATTACAATCACAATATGAGTCTATTTATATCTGGAAAAATTAAAGAAAGTTTCTATCATCTATCTAGTCTTTGTGAGTCTGAAGTTTCATATATAATTTACCTTTTATTATAACTGAGGAAAGCTATAACTATCGGTCTTCACCTCCAACAAAGACCCAAGAAAGATATAACATTACCTAAATAAACAAGAAGTGCATTATAACCATCTTCCAAAGGTCTAGAAATGACAGAGACATCTCGCTGCCTAGACAGTCACCCAAAGTTCTTCTATAATGTTGAGGTATCCATCATCAGCCTATAGGCCCGTATTATCTGGAAGACTTTTCCATGAAGCAGGAAATTTGAAAGACTGTTTTGCTTATATTGGCAGTTTGTCAAGTCACTTTTTTCTGTGTCCTGGAGAATGTCTGACAGACTCTTTCATGATGCAGGAATATTTAAGGCCTACCTCACCATCTTTAGGAAACTTTAACAGTCATTTTTCTGTGGGTACTGCATGTCTAGATCATGCAGCATACCATCAAGCAAACAGGCAAGAGCAGCTTCTTGCCCAAATGTCTGGCCTTGTCACATTGAAGGCAAATTCCATAACAAGTTTCTTTAATGCCCATCAACCCCTCTGAAATAACTGGTGCTGCTAGAAGCAGATATTTCTCACTCTTGAGAAACATTGAAGTACTTAAAACCTTCTAAATGCCATATTCCCTCATCACCTCTACTTCTTCACCAGTGCTTGCTACCAGTATGGCATTAGTACTCTGATTCCATGGACTGCCAGGATCTCTTTCCTACTTAGAGACACCATTAGTACATTTACAACGTGTCGTTATCATTCCTAGGAAGCATATGTTGTGTTAGTAAAATAGCCTGAAGCCAAAGGCTTTGCAGAGTCAGTGTTCTGATCCTATCCCCTTGATTAACACCCTCAAAAATCAAGTCCAGTCTTTTCATGTTCTCCCTACTCAGGCTGGTGCCATCCCTGAGAATATCATAGATACTTAAAGTGCATTGGCTACAGTAACTTCCTTCCTGCTGGGCTTCATATTTCCTGGATGAAGTGAACCTTTGACCTAGGTCTAAAAGTCATAGCAAATGAAGCATTCATGTGGGATTTTTTTGTCCACATCATCATCAGGAAAGAAAGGCACTTGTTCACTAAGAGTAGAGTTCTTCTGTAAGTGTAGAACTAGAGGAGATCAAATCAGACTTCCACAGAAATGTTTGTCACTAGCATTTTTCGCTAATACTTTCTTTGATGTTTTATGGACACCAGGGAACATTATGTTGATATTATTTTTATTTATCTTATACAGTATACTTTCAAGATTTCTGAAGTGTCATTAGAATATTTTCTATTTTTGTGATATGACATTTGAATATGAGACAAAATGAGAAGTGAGTTGAGCTTACCATTGACAAGAAGATGAATTATATGATGGCATTACAATGAAAATTTAATATTATTTTAGTGAACCTAATAATCTGTACTACAGAATAAATTTTAAATGGCATTGTAAATATGAAACTGTTTTAGATCTTTCCTGTGTGAGGTAACATAAATGCTTGTCTTTCCTATTTTACATTAAGTTTTGAAAGTCAAGCCTTCACTTTGTAGGCTACAAATAAGAACAGAAAAAAAAAACTACAAACAGTTAAAAACAAAACACTACAAAGAGCACATTACAGCTATAGGTTATTTTACAGGTTTTATTTTTTATTTAAATAGTTTTGAGAAGTAAAGTGTTTTAATCCTTGTGATTCAGGCTAAATATGACATGATTCCGTACTGTGAATGGTGCAAGTAGTTCTTGAGGATTCTGACCAAGGAGTTTGGAAATGTTCGAGAAGCCACTGACCTCATTTAGACTTCACTTTTAAGAGCTGATGGGCAAGCCTGCCAAGTTTAATGGCTTGTAAGTAGAAAGTATGTCTAATGGGTTTTTAAATTGCTCCTAGGTGCTAAAATAATACAGTTTTCTCAGAAGTAGTGTCCTTCTGAAGAAAAGTAGACCAGATAGTCCACCACTGCCACAAACAATAAAGATTCTGAAGCTAAATAACTCAAACCTTTTTACAGGTGAAGTATAGAGAAGCACAGTCAGGTTGAACACTAGGAAAGCAGATATGAAATTTTAAACATATTCTTTTCATTGTTTTTAAATTGCCAGACTATGTATGTTTGTATGACTACTGCATAACTGCCATCTCAATAGAAAACTTTCAAAAGGGATGCATTTCCCTTGTAATTTCTACCCCAACTATGAGTATTTTTCTTTATAGGTTTTTGAAGTGTGTGTGTGTGTGTGTGTGTGTGTGTGTGTGTGTGTGTGTGTGTGTTTAAGACAATGGATCTCCTGGAGTTGTAGACTGCTGTGCAGCTGTGTGTAATGAGATATGTGTTTGTGTCCTTTTCAAGAGCAGAAGTGTTCTCAAGTGCTGAGTCATTTTCTTAACCCTTTCATGCACACCCATGCCTGGGTTTTACCTCCTTTCCCATCATTCCCCTTTAACTTTCTTTTTTTTTTT
>NC_022027.1:1257387-1271536 GCF_000317375.1 Microtus ochrogaster | reverse complement strand
CAGGCCAGCTGGCCTTGGTGAATTCCCGAAAGAACATCCCCATTGTCTCGGAATGTGGGTGCACCCCTCGCGGTCCTGAGTTTCATATGCTTTACCTCTCCTCCTGTAATGTCTGTGCTTTCCTAAACAGGGTCGTTTCTAGTTCTCGGTTCTACAGTACTTCCAATTAAACAGACCAATCTACAGGTTCCATGCTGAGATCCATATATGAGTGAGAACATTTGTTTTGCTAGATCTTGTTTACCTTACTCAGTATTGTAGTCAATTCCATATATTTACCTTTGTAATTCATGATTTTATTTTCTTTCCAAGTAAATAAAATTCTGTGACATTATCTTTTTATTTTCCATCATCAGTTGAAGGGAGTCTTTGCTGTTCCCATGCCCAAAGCATTTTGAATTGAGAAACTGTGAACATCAATGAGCGTGTGTCTCCACAGTTGGAAATGAAGCCCTTGGGTATATCCAAGAATATCATAATTGAGTTGTTGTTGTGGAATAATACCCTTGTATGCTGTAAAGATTTGTCACTCAAATTACATTGATAGAGCTCTGATTGGCCAACCACCAAGCAGAAAGTAGAGGCAGGCTGAACAAACTAAGGATGATGGGAAGAAGAAGCATGAAGTTGGAGATTCCAGCCTGATGTAGAGAGAGCAAGATGGGAATACCGACAGAGAAAATATACTGCCATGTTGCAGCACATAAATAAGAAATATGGGTTAACTTAAACTGTAAGAGCTAGATAATAATAAGCCTGAGATATTGAATGAGCATTTATAAATAATATTAAGCCTCTGTGTAGTAGTTTGGGAGTGACTGCTGGGTATTTGTGATCAAGCAGCTCTGAGACAGGAAATTTCAAACTACTAATCCTATGATAGATCTATGTCTAGTTTTCTGAGCATCTACCATAATTATTTTGACAGCACCTGTACCAATGTGCACTCCTACCAACTGTATACGTTCACCAACTGCATATGAGGGATTCCACTTCCCACATCTTTGTCAACATTTCTTTCCTTTGTTTATATAACATTGATACCATACATATTATTATAATATTATAATCAAATTGCTATTCATCAGGCAACTTTCTCCCTGTTGATTGGCTTTCACAGTTTTCTAAGAGGTCACACAGAGTACTGGGAGTAAAAGTCATCAGCAGTTTTATACAATAGTTGAGCCCTGTGGCTATAATAATGATCCATTTTAGGAGTGTAGCCAGTGCCATTCTGATTAGATCTAAGACCTGTTCCATAGGCAGAAAGACATGCTTAGTACTGTACATATATCCACAAATTGGAAATTGTTATTATGCAGGGATCATTGTGAAGGAAGAGGAGTAAAAACTGAAAGAGACAGAGGTGGGAAGACAAGAACAAAACAGTGTCTTCTGGGTCTGACATGTCTCTTCCACTCAAGAATTCACTGCAACTGCTTTTGTCTGCAAAAGATCCACAGACGTCTAATTCAGTCATCATTCTCATATGGGGTGAAGGGGTTCATGTGTCCTCAATCCTGAGGCACTATAGACAGTTGATGGTTTCTGGAACAGCAACAGATACTTTTCTTTAAGGATGTGGCCCCTGGTAGGTCAACCATGCTCCAAAGGAAGGCCATGCAACCAAGGGTATAAAGGCAGCACAAACTGGACTCTTTAAGTAATTAAATAAATAGAAACGACAAAGTTGAGGGTGGGTATAGATCTGGGAGGAGTTTGTAGGAAAAGTGAAGGATTAATATGATTAAAAACACCTTATATAAAATTACAAAAGAATCAAATATTTTTAAAAGCCTAAAGCAATTATAAATAGGTAAATATCTTTCTGCATTTAAGTAATAATTTTAATATGGTGAAATGTGGATTATGTAGTAAAAATTCAATGCAAAATAAGTAAGCATAATTTATGTTAAAAACACAACATTGAAATAAGAACGAGATTTACAAATGTAACACACAAGAAGATGGTGATATTTTTTAGCACAGCAAATTACAAAAAGGAATAATTTTGTCATTAACATTTGTGTATGATGGGAGAAAGGCAAAGATCATGATGGTGGGTGTTAAGAAAATTTCTCTAGGGTGTCTGCAAGCAGTTCTATAATTGTGACTGTGGCCCATAATTCACAGTGGCTGCAATGCAGAGATGAATGACATAACTTTCCTTTGAGTCATATATATCTATATCTATCTATCTATCTATCTATCTATCTATCTATCTATCTATCTATCTATATCTACTATAGTTAAAAAAGTTTAACTTAAACACTTGAGACATCTTAAAGGCTATTGGCTAAAGGTATTCCCACAGCATTTACTAGCATAACTCTCTGAGAGTCAGGGGGTTCCTAGAACACATCATCCTTCACAGAGTATTATCACACCCTCAAGCACCATGCCAACATGCCAGGACCCCAGAGCCACGGGACGCTGAGATGTGCTTCACATAAAGTATTGTGGTGCTTAAAACACACATTTTATAAAAATGTGAACGTTGTTAGGTGCTTGGCAAAATTTTCATGAAAGAAGAAAGAGATTGGGGAAGGGATAAAAGAGAGAAAACGAGAAGACAGAGGGGTTACAAGAAATGTATTGCCCATGGGAGTAATTTTCAAACAGATGAAAAATCCTCACAGTTTAAGCAGCTAACAGTTTTTTTCTGTTTGGAAACCATTGTGCTGAATATGCAAATCCACCTGAACATACCCATACTTTTGAAGAGCAGGAAAACAAAGGAGGCAACATGGTGACACCCAGAAATAGTTCATTTTTCCATCCAGCATAGATCTAGGAAGAAATATTTTCCCTTGCTTCTTAATTATTATGACCTTATAAGGTCTATGTAGCATTTTTTCTCTTTTTAGGATATTTTATAAAACCAAGGTTACAAATCTTACCCACCAGAAACTTTCAAATTTCATCACCATATCTCCGTCTTTTTAAATTTCAAGCAGTTTTAAACTTGTTATTCTTGGTGTCCTTCAGGAAAAGGTCATGCTTCCTGGACCCACTGAGGGCTATGAATGCATCTCCCTGTCTTTCTTGTCCCCTCTCTGTCTGTGTATGTGCGTGTTTCTAGGTAACATAAAACAAAAGTTTAATGAATCATCTCAAGTTGACTCATTGAGACTATTTCTTCAACAACACCATGGCTTACATCCACATTTACATCTTCTCAGTGGCATATTATGCCTATTTGCAGTATTGATGCATGTTCTGATTTATCTTTTTTTTATTTTTGATCACACAGTGTTTTGTACTTATGAGTTGTCACTGGCCTGTGTTCTTGTGAGATTTCTTTATGTTTGGAAACCTCACCCATGACTCATGTTTCAAATGAAGGCAATGTAGACTTTTTTGTCAATCATACTCTTTATTTGTGAAAAATTAAAAGTCTAAAATAATTAACATAGTTTACCCTTATGAATAGATCATATATTTACAAGTTGTCATTCCAAAGTAGAGTTTAGATGGATTTTGCACTTTGAACCAGAGCTAAGAGCTGTTGTTCCACTGTCTGAGTTACAGAATCCCAAAACACAGTTGACGAGTTTCCAATTATTTCTGTTGCTAAAGTTGATTCCAAGGCTGAGTATACATACTGCTGGATAGATAGCAGCAACTCCAGTTAGAGTTACAGAATCTACCCCAGGATATAGAATAGCTGTAGCCATGGGCACAGCATATGAGCTTCCTGTTTCTTAGGACACCCTGTGATATGCTGTTGTAAGTGGATTATATCAGACTTTGGGCCCTTTTTGAACAACTGTAGTGAACTAGGAACATTTCTATTTGTAGTTCAAGTATCATGGAGACACCAGATTCATGGCAATTGTCTATATTCACTCTGTCCCAGAACAGACCTTCTAGATACATGGGAGAGGTGCAGTAGGCTGAGCTTGATGGTCTAGGCAGATGAAGAAATCGGACTGGAATTAACTATGACTTCTCCTTGGCAAAAATTACATCATGATCCAAGTATGAAAGTACAGAGAAAGTTGCATTGGTGAACCGTGGGAACATCAGATGGGATTTGGAGACTAAAATGAAATCTTATACAATATTATAATACAGAGATATTTTAGAAAAGTCCATTGAAAAAATGACTGGGTAATTTTTCTAAATTTTGTGTAAACTTCTTGTGAAATTGCTAATTTGTTATTGAACAACAAATGAGTATGCAGTGAAGGGACTGTAAGGAGAAGACGCAGAGTCTTTTATGGCATTAATAATAGTGAAGGGTTTGCATTATTTCCACGTAGTCTCCCTTATAATTTTCAACTTTTCAAAAGTTGCAACACAGTAAGATTTCATCTTTCTAACTTCTACAAAAGCACGGAAATATCTACTTGTGTACTTTCTTCTGTTTCATTTACAAAAGAAACCTCTATGGTCTGGAAAGCTGCAGGTAACATACCTTTTCACATCCAGAATGATCGGTGGAAACAAATGCTTCTTCCTTTTCATGGGATGTGCCATGTCACTTTCCAACCAGTGTAACCCCACTGTCTTCCCTCCCACGTCCTCTTTTCAGGATAGAGCATTCCTACCAAGCTGAGTCCCAATTCTCAGCTTAAAGATCTTCTGTGAATGTGCTACTGTATGCTGGGCTATCTCCCTGCCTTTAGTGTATACACATTCTGTTGTCTTGAGTTATTAATGAAATCACACCACTGTCCTTCCTCTTACTCTTCACTTAGTCATTTCCTTCATTGACTTCCTAGGCCCTGATAATAGAAACCCTGTAGTGTTTGGAATGAGACTGTCCCCATAGGTTATATTTGAACAATCCAGTTCTTGGTGCACTTTGGGAAGCTTTCGGTTGTTCAGGTTTATTTTAGGAGTACAACGATTTGTGCCACTTCCAGGTTGCTCCTGCTGATTAATGGTTACCTTTGATGATGTGAACTTTCAGCTTCTTATTCCTGTCACCATAGTTACAGCTTGTTGTCATGCCTTCCCCACCATGATGGACTCTTGCCCTGAACTGGAGCCATAAGTAAAGAGAAACCTTCCTTCCATATTCAAATAAGGTATTTATTTCACATTCAAGTTAGGTTGTGAAATATTATCACACCAAGACAAATTAACTAATACAGATCCTGATTCCTTTTCCCAATTAGAGTAATATTTAACAGAAGTAATGGGTTTCAGTTCTTGCTAACATAACATATTGAAAGGCAGAATGAAGCATTTCTTTGTTTAACCATAAATTTCACTTTGTATTTCTTTAACATGGCAAACACGGCTATTGAATAGAAATCAAGCTCTGCGACTGAACTGAGGGCACCTAGCCTGGAGGTGTAGAAAGGGTTTCAAGTTCCCCATAAGATTTTGCCATTCTTGATTTATTCTAGAAACAGAAGTTCTACAAAGTAGAGTTATCATAAGAGTATACACTTTTTAGAGATTAAAAAGGAGGACATTGCGAAATTAATTTTAATATCCAGAAAGTGGCAAAGCTGGGTTTGAGTTTAAGCAGTGTGGACATTGACCAGAAACTCCAGTTAAGTGTCTGTGAGCAAGTTTCACACATCACATCCTGGAATGTCTAATGTGTTACACATAGTTATGCCCTTTGACAGCTCACTGTAAACATGGAAATTTGTCATTTAAGCAAAAAAAAAAAAATAACCTACTGACAAAAATGAAAGGCCATGTGTACAATAAAATGTTGTTACTTTAAAAATGGGAAGGCATGTCATGATAGAAAAATTTTCACTCTTATAATATTCATGTTGCATTTTCACATTAGCACACTCACGTTAAAGCTATAACATAGTAGAAGCATTGATTCAAGAGAGAAAATATACTGTCTGAAAGATATAGAGACAAAAGTGGGCAATGTGGAATAAACAAGTCAATAATGGCTCTCTGTGTGTACACACCAAATAAGATAGCACCAACATTCATGAGAAAGAAACTGACAGCGTAATAGGCAGATGCATAAATACTCCTTTTAGTGTTAGGAACTTGGCCATCACTCTAATAAGAAAGACAGATCTTGCAGCTAGAAAAAAACAGTGACATCTCAGTTGATCTCAAAAGTGCTGCCAGGACATGAATGCAAGTATCAGCGGTGGACAACACCTTCCAACTACAGCAAAATTGAAGTGACATTGACAGCAAGACATGTTCAACTATGTGCCTACTCACATTTTATCGATATAAATAAGAAAATATCTGCCTTAGCTTCTATGGAAATTACATTAGAAATCAGTTATGGAAAGATGAGCAGAAAATCTAAAATTGGTGGAGAGTCTCCAACACACTGTATATAATAAATGCGTCAAAGCAGACACCTGGGAAGAATCTTTAAATGTTTTGATGTAACTCTTAAGAAAAGAAACACAAATTGTCATTGTTTTGATTACATTTATAAAAGCATTGGAAAGGCTGAGATAAAGTGCTATAGTGCTTCAGATACAAAAGGACAAAATGCATTCATTTCATTGTTGAAATTTTATTTTATCTTCAGCTACCACATCAAATTTTGTCTTTTAATTTTAGTATTTCCTAAACACCTGGCAAACAACTAATATTGTCCCAGCCTCTGGAAATGACAATAGGAAGAAATTGCCAGAGTGCGTACCTTCAAGTAATTTTTCTAAAGAATACAAAAATAATGAAATTGAATGTTTGGAAAACAGATTCAGTATTTCACAGCAGGAAGCTCCTGGTTAAGGAAAACTTTTTTTTTTTTTTTGAAGAAACTAAAACTTGTTAGGGAAACTCAAGAAAAAGAATAGCAGGAACATATGCCATTTCTTTTCTCTTAAAAATTATTATTATTTTTAACTTTAGGAGTGTAGTATGAATGTTGTGTGTGTGTACATGAATACATGTGTGTGTATTTGTGTGTGTGTGTGTGTGTGTGTGTGTGTGTGTGTGTGTGTGTGTGTATGCTTGCAGGTTCTCAGGCCAGAAGAGGGCAACAGGCTTGTCTGTGAAAGTTATCTTAACTAGGTTAAATTGAAATGGAAAGAGTCATGTACTTTAGGCAGCACCATTCCATGGCTGTGGTGCCAGACTTAATAAAAAAGAAAGTCCTAGCTATGGTCATGCCTACATCTCCTTCTGCTTTGCAACAGTGGATGTAATATAACCAGCTGTGTCAAGCTCCTGCTACCATGCTTCCCTACTGTATTAGACCTTACCCTTAACCTGTGAGACAACCAAACCCTTCTTTCCATCACTTACCTCTCATCATGGTTTCACCACAGTGACTGGAGAAGTAAACCATACACCCATGCGATCCCCTTTTTCCATGTGGACAGGAAACTTCTCATGGAAATAGGATATAACATAGATCTATGTAGTGAGAGAGGACCCTTTTTTTGTCCCACCCAGCTAGCTTACACCTGAAATAACCACACAGAAACTGTATTCATTTAAACACTGCCTGGCCCATTAGCTCTAGCCTCTTATTGGCTAACTCTCACATCTTGATTAACCCATTTCTATTAAATCTGTATATCACCACATGACTGTGGCTTACTAGCAAGATTCTAACATACCTCCATCTCAGGCAGGAGATTCATAGTGTCTGCCATACTGCCCTTCTTCCCAGCATTCAGTTCAGTCTGCTACACCTAAGTGCTGCCCTATCAAAAGGCCAAGGCAGTTTCTTTATTCAACCAACGAAAGCAACACATAGACAGAAGAACCTCCTATATCAGATCTATATACAATAACTGAATGCCATTCTATGTATTAAATTCTCAGCCATTCAATGAGAATTATTGAGGGATAAAGTGACTTAGAAGTTCTGTGGCTGTCTGGAGAAGTGCTGTCTGAGAGATTTGCTAATGATTTCAATCACCCTGGAAATCATGATTACTCACCATCCTGGTGGTAAGGATCAGCTTAGCAAAACTCAAGAGAACCACACATCTCTACATATTCTATATAACTCCTCTTCTGAAATTCTTTTTTTTTTTTTTTGATTTTCGAGACAGGGTTTCTTTGTGGCTTTGGAGCCTGTCCTGGAACTAGCTCTGTAGACTAGGTTGGTCTCGAACTCGCAGAGATCTGCCTGCCTCTGCCTCCCAAGTGCTGGGTTAATCCTTTAATAGGCATGCACCACCACCGCCCGGCTCTTCTGAAATTCTTGACAGAGTAAAAGTCAATACACAGTATTTAAACCTGTGCTTTTCAATTAATATATTTGTAGGACAAAAATTAAACAAATACTTGGTCAAAGAATACAGATAAGATGTCTAGTTTACATACCAAAATGATAGTAAGCTCTGAATTTAAAAATTATGGGTTTTGATCCTACTGCATGTACTGGCTTTGTGGGAGCCTAGTCTGTTTGGATGCTCACCTTCCTAGACCTGGATGGAGAGGGGAGGACCTTGGACTTCACACAAGGCAGGGAACCCTGACTGCTCTTTGGACTAGTGAGAGAGGGGGAGGGGAAGTGGGATGATGGGGGAGGGAAATGGGAGAAGGGAAGGAGGTAGAAGTTTTTAATAATAATAATAATAGGACAAAAAAACAAATTTTGATGTTTCTTAGGAATCTCTTATTGCATTTTGATATGGCTAAATTTATTAATAAATGGAGGAGAGTTGGAATAAAAAAATAAATAAAATTATATACAATTTGAAAACTTAGTTTTTAAAGAAGTCAAGCTTGATTCATTTTAAAAATATGTACTTACTTGAAAACAACCAAATAGTCATTAAATTAACTGATAACTTAAGAACAGGGAATTTCTGAAATTTAGGTTGAGAAAAAAATCGAGGTGAAATTATTTATAGAATAAGTAAAATATGTTGGGGATATGCTTCAGTTTCTTTATTACAAGCAAATATATAATAAAAGTTTACAACAAATTTGTAAGAAAAATGTAACCCAGACCAGTATTGAAGGTCTGCTTGTGCTGGAGAATAGAGAGCAATGCCGATGTAGTCTTATCACTCACAGTAGTATTTTGTGGCAAATGGTTGGAAAGCTTAGCATTTCTTTCTTATTTACCAAGGGAAATAACTTTGTAACAAAATACTTTTAGTCTTTTGATTTTCCTGTCTTGTCCAATTCTTCTAGTTGAGTGACACGTGTGGAGATCCATTCCCAATTTCTGGAATCAAGTCCTTGCTTTTACAAAACATTGCTTTATTAATAAAGGCTTTATCCTAAGCAAGTCTGTGCCCAGATGACTAGTGATGTAGCTACTATATTGTCTGTCATGTTTTACTTCACTTCATCCCCCAGGAGTCTACATGGTGCTCTCCACTCTATTTTCATTGCAGAGCACATGACAACCTCCTTATTTCCTTATAAACTTCTTCAGCTGTGTACCATCCAGAAAATACATTCACAGTTCATTAAAATGAGTTAGAGGCAGTAGTGAGCCAGGGTTGTGGTCAATTGAGAAAGGAGGGGAATTGTGTGGTTATTTGAACAGAACCCAGACACAAATTAGCTTCAGGATGCTCAAGGAAACCTGAACTCCTGTCTGTGCAAATGTGTCTATTCTTGCACGTGTTTATTTTATTATTGAAAATATTACCTTTATATCAAGAATCAATGAGTTGCTGATCTTTTCATGAGATTCAGTGTATAAGAATAAATTTGAAAACAAATTAATGTAGTTTGTAAATCAGGTCAAGGAAATATACTGGGCTATAACAGACACTCACATTGGTTGGATAAAGCATCATAATACCTGACCTCCAAGTTCTTTCCCCAGTGCTGCAACCCAGATGAATGCATGTTCCTTTAGCAATTGAACTGGGAGGAAGACACTGGTGAGTACATTGCCTTTAGTAAAACATCATTTTCTGGCTAAGAAAAATAAAATAGATGAGTTATTTCAAATGTCTATGTACCAGGAAGATCGGAATCCTAAGGGGATTATGGCTCCCCTCTCAAGGGACTCACCACACATTTACCTTCTCAGATGTAAGTTCTGCTGAGTTATCTCTCAATTTTAAAAGTCAGAAGGTAACCAGAATTTTTGGTATTCCAATGAACATTTTATATGAAATAAACATTTAAAATGAATTTTGGAAGCTATTGACCCCTTATTCCAAATATAATATTTCATTTTATTTTAGATTTTTTTCTTTCTTCTTTTACTTTACTTTTCTCTCTTTTTTGTTTTGTTTTGTTTTGTTTTATTTTTTGAGACAGGTTTTCTCTGTGTTACAGCTCTGACTGTCCCAAAACTGGCTTTGAAGACCAGGCTGGCCTCAAACTCACAGAAATCTGCCTGTGTCTGCTTCCCAAGTGCTGGTGTGTGCCACCACTGTCCAGTTTAGAGCTCTTTTTGTGGAACACATATAGTACCAAGTGCTGTATGAAGACATATCTGCTTCATTTCTTGATTTTTCTAACCCCTTAAAGATATTCAATTATTCTTTTTACATAACAAACTAACTCAGAGAAGTTCATTGATTTTAGTGACATCATAGCATTAGATAGAGATGTTTGGATTCTCTTACTGTACCAGTCTTTTCTTAAACATTATTGATTCTGTTTCACAGTAAGAAACACCAATGAGAGAAAGTATGCAAATGTACTATGTACATGTCTCAATATCTCAGGAAGAATACCATGATGGTCAGCAAATCTGTACCTATTCAGTGATTATTAACTCAGGACTTAGATAAAATTTTTATTTGAGAAATGATGATATTTAGTCTGTTTCTAAAAGTCAGTAATTTTTATGGGTCAAGTCCTCTCTTTCCTCTGTTGTCTTTATTACAAATTGTGACTTTAGCTTTAACTCAATTTGGATGCAATGGTTGCACAGGCAATTTTCTCCATGAGTGATTGACACATAGCAGGTAGCAACAGTAGAATGATGAGCTCAGAAGGAAAGTCTGTATTGTTAGTGTTAGTGTCATAACAGACACAATAAGTGCTATATTGTACTAGTCATATTGTCATTTCTTCACAGTCCTGTATTTGTATTTTGCAAATGATTATAAAATATATATCTTCTAATTAACCTGTATATCTGCAGTGATAATTTGAACATTTAAACTTTATGGAAAAGGTAGATATATTAGTTAACTTTGTTCAATTCATGTTTAAATATAGTTTATAATTGAGTGTATATCTGTGCTGGGTATATGTTTTATGTTGGGTTGAAAAGGTATGACCCAATGAACAAAAACATTTATGAGGATCTTATCAATAAGGAACTAAAAATACAAAATGGACCAGTTTACTGATTTCCTTATTCCATAACTGAGTGAGTGTTTTTCTTAAAAATAAGGTTGTGGTTTCAAACTGATTATATAGCTTAGGATGACTTTAAACTTCTGATCTTTCTACTCACATCTCCTCAGTTTGGGATTATTGGTGTGTATTGTTATACTTAGTGCATTGCAGTCCTGGGGACCAAACCTGAGATTTTTGCCAGTGCTTGGCCAAAACTCTAGCAACTGTGCTATATCTGTAACCCAGGGATACATATATTTAAAACCTTTTTATTATTTTTAAACTTTCTTTTAATTTTTTTGTGTCTTTCACATCATGCATCTTGATCTTATTCATCTCCCATCAATTTGTATCTACCCTATGCCCTGCAACCTCTTCTGCAAAGTAAAATAAAGTTTAAGAGAAAAAAAAGGAAAATATATGCATGTGGTCTGTGTGTGGATATGTACATGTGTGTGCCATGCCCACAGAAGTCAAAAGAGTGTATCAGGTTGCCCTAGAGCTTCCTGGTGTGATGCTGAGGGTAAGAGAAGAATCAGTTCTCAATCATTAAGTCATCTCCCCAGTCCAGGGCTGCATTTTTTAACAGTGAATCTAGACACACAAATGAACCTGATGCATTTAAGAGCCATGACTCACAAACATAGTACAAAGGTGTCATGGATTTTATTTCTCCATTCTTTGCAGAGAAAAATCAGCTTTCAGGGGCTGATGGGAAAACCTTCTCAAACTGTTACCCTTTTACTTGAAGTTAGATTAACTTTAGAAGCTCATTCCTTTGGCCTAAATGTTTCAAAATTTTGTGTAATTTTATTATTCATGATGACTAAATTGTTTCATTAAATGAAGGAATCTGTTTGAATCCAGATAAAAACCCCTCACATATCCTTAGATCAAAGTCACTTTTCATTTAAGTTATGGAAATGATTAGATTTCTCAACAAAAAATTCTATTTCATTTTTCAAGAAGTTGAAGGAAATGAAGTAAGAAGTCCCATATTTTTTAGTCTGCATTTAAAATGAAAGACTGAGTGGGTTGTACGAACCAGAAACACATCCATTTTATCACATAAAGGGAAAAACCTCACTTAAAAATGTGTTGTGATAGTTTAAAAGTACCAGCTGTTGCAATAAACTATGAGCATTGCATCAAAGTCCTTCCCAAACAATGCTGGAAATTTGTGTGGTGTGTGATCAATGCACAACAAGCAGAAGCTGGTTTCCACTCTAGAATGACTGGAAAGAGGCAATGAATTGCCTCCAGCAAGTGCTCAGAAGATCTTGTCTTCTGTCTCACTCACAATACTTTCAATATTACAATGATGATCCCACAAGAGAGGCTACCTATTTGAGAAAACATCTTCAGCCACATACTTGTTACTGAGATGCTATGTTCAAGCTGAGATGTGACCTCCATCACTGAGAAGACTCTCAGGGTAAGAGCTCTCTTGCTTCCAGCTCTCACTTCTGGCTGCTAGACTCTGTTCCTATTCCTCGTTCATGCAGAGGATTGTGATCTGTAAGTCTCCCCTAAATAAAGAACCCTTTATTATACATAATTCTGAACTAGTGTGGGGTTATTTTGTGTCTTCTGCCATCACCAAGGCGTCTTTTTCTTGTCCATTACAAGTGTAGCCTTACTTACACAATACAACTGTTGTAACCTTCTGTATGACTGCACCATGATAGTATTAAGAGGGGAGGAGTTGGTCATTATTTCCAGATAAGGAAAGGGAGATTTAAATAAGCAACTGAGGATATTGTCAAGCACATCACAACCACACCACTTATTCTATTTATTCCAAGCATGTTTATTGCTGGGTTGAGAATGTTAGAAGCCAAAGTTGAAGTAGACTCGGTGTTCTAAAACACAAACGCATGAGCAGAAGGGCTAAGTGTCTCAGTACCTGTATCGCAATGGGCATAAGAAGACACCACATGACATATCTATCTTCATGTGCATGTTTCACATGTATACACTTACAACAATTTATGGTCTTCATATAAGTGTTTTTTAAATTGTGTATATTTATGATGCATGACTATCTATCATCAGTGAAATGTTTCTGCGTACCTATTTCAATGTGTGTGCACATATATGTAGATAAATGTATTTGCAAACTGGATAAAAACATTTTTGGCTGAAATGAGTTTGCATCTTGATTCAAACTAATAACGGTATTGTGGACACTCTGACAATAGCACTGACCTTAATTCTATGTTTGCATCAGACACTGCCATGATACAAATAAAACAGGCAACATATTATTTCATGCAATTCAGTAAATAATTGCAAAATAAGCCCATTCCTTAATAAATGTTTCTCAGATAATACATTCTGCCAATACCCTAAATTATTTTTCTTTTCCAAATTTACCTTTTATTTTATTTCTTCAAACCAGTCTCACTGTATAGTCCAGAGACCTATAGATTTATACACAGACAGATGATATTTCCACATATTGGCAGGTAGATAATAGACAGAAATAAATGTGTGTATATATTAAAGGGCAGAGTGATGAGGTATGTTTTAAGACATGGTCATATTCTGTAGCCTAATATAGCCTCAAGTTTTCTATGTAGCCCTGAGTGGACACATACCCATGCAATCCTCCTGTTTCAAACCCCAAGTGCTTGGATTACTAACAAGAGCCATCAAACCATCATTCTGGACAATATTATTAAATTATAGTTTTAAAAGTACGTATCATTGTTTTGCATATAAAAATGTGAAATTCATGTTTATGTATCTGCCATTTTAAGTAGAAGCTAAGAGATTTAGTTCTAAGTTCTGAAATTAGGCATATATTTATAACTAAGAAATACAATTTCATTTTCCTCATGAGTACTCACTACCTTCTGCTGTTGTGATAGTATTTTTTTAAATTTATTTATTTATTGAGGATTTCCGCCTCCTCCCCGCCACCGCCCCCCCCCATCAAGTCCCTCTCCCCCATCAGCCCGAAGAGCCA
>NC_022027.1:1233332-1253367 GCF_000317375.1 Microtus ochrogaster | reverse complement strand
AGAGAGAGAGAGAGAGAGAGAGAGAGAGAGAGAGAGAGAGAGAAATAGAGAAAAAGCAGTAAGTGGAGAGATTTTACAAACCTTCAACCCCTCTGCCTTGACTTATTTTTCCAGCAAGGCTCTGCTTCCTACATGTCTCATAACTAACACAAATGGCACCAGCTGGAGACCAAATGTTAAAACGCAGGAAACTTGAAGGGACTTACCTCAGTCAAGCTATTACATGAAACAAACACTTTAAAAAATTAGATTTAAGAATTAAATTATACACAACTCACAATATCTAAAGCAATGTTCACAACAAACTTCTCAATATATTTTTATGTTTTGAACACATTAGGTATTTAGTAAAATTTGGTATAAAGTTTCAATTAGTTTAAGACATTACTGGCACAAAGCATATTGTAGAAGTCTCTCATGTGGGCAAACATGTGGGCATGGAAGACAGTAAATTCAGGGAGGACAATTCCTGAAGGGTACAGATGTGGCATCAGTGAAGTTGGGGGGTCTTAAAAGGGAAGGAAGAGGCCTGTATATGGAAACCAGAACATGTTGTGATTTATAATAAAGAGATGCTATAACAGAAATCACAACCAGACTTGAGGCAAAATAGGCAAAGTGTGAGATGTGAAATGAAATGAATAAGTGACCCACATGAGGATGTGAGCAGGGCCTGTCTGCCTGTGGTGCCAACCCTCTTTTTACAATATACACACCAGGTCCACACTGGCAATGCTACTGTCTCACATGGATCTGGTTCTACTGTACTAGACATAGTTTGCTTACCCTTTCTGCTTGGATTTTTTGGAGCATGGGATATTATAAGTATATGTATGTGTGTGTGTATCCTGGATGCTCAAATGCGTACAAGTCTGTAGTGTTGTTTTCTACTATTGGAGATGTTAATTTTATGAAGTCTTATCTCACAGAGTGGCTCCATTATCATTCTTCTCTGATATGACCTCTTTTATTCCGGAAAATCTGTAATCTTATCATCTGCTGGTTATTTTGCCTAGATACAGTCACCCTACTCTGAGGAAATACTTGTCATTATAAAACAAGAGACTTATTTTCAATCCTTACTGTACTTGTGACTCCACAGACAAATGTTCACAGATGTTAACACTGAGCTGATGTTAAACGCAAAGCAACAGCTTTGCATGAACATCATAAATGCCCAGTGCAGTCCATGTGCCACTTTCGCTGGGTTATGGTCTTTCTGAGGAATCAGGCTCACAATCCAAGTAAAGGCATTCCACTGTGTACAATGAGGATTTAATAAGCCAACTCTAGCTTTTCCTTGTTCCCTGAATCATTACATTACTGTCTCCAGCCTTTTTTGTCTACAAACTGCTCCTTTGTACAAAATTAATGAGTCCTTTCTAGTGCATTCTTTCTGAAATAAAGCCTAATGATTTTTAACCATTATGAATGTTTGATCATCAACCCTCTGTGCAGTCTTTCTCCCACAAGTGTAATTTTATACCTAATATTTATATATTTTCATGTCCATGAAGACAAAGACTTTTGCAGGAACAAAGGCACATTTGGAAGGGGTATTTTTAAACACTTAATATAAATTACTATAGCTCCATACTATTTTATAATTTTTAATTCACATTTGCTATTAAATAGACTAAAATTTTTGCTTAAAATTTAGTATTTGATTGCTACATTAGCAAATTGTTAGGATAAAAATTTTTTTTTGTGCTCAACTCTTCGTGAAAACATCAAGAGGAACAAATGTTACAAAGTCAGGTGTTGCAATACAGTGCTGTAATCTAGAGTTTGGGAGGCTGTGGTTGAATTATTGCTATGAGCCTGAGGGAAGCTTGACTTACAAAGTCAGTAGCTGGACAGCCATTGCTATATATAAATATACTATTTTACAATAATAAATGAATAAATATGATTTTAGGTAGAGAAGGCACTACATAAAGAAATAAAAAATAGAAAAAAGTATATTCACAAAACTCAAGAAATATTTCTCCCCAATATAGCTGAAGTAAGAAGGAAAGGTCATTTAAAGAGACTGGGAACTGCTCACACTGTGATAGCCCTTCCCATTCGCAGATGGCCCAGGATCAAGAAAGGAACTGGGATGTGAACAACAGATATTTCCTTAGAAGTCCAATCTAAGGCTGGTCTGGTAGAAACCAGTGCTGAAAGACCCTGGGATTGCAGTCTCCAGGTGCTGTTTACAAATTGTGTCTGAACACACATGACAATGCCCAGTGTGTTCCACAGCAAAATGGACTCAGTTCATAGGCTCATTACACCATCAGGTCAAAAAAAAAAAAGCAGCCACAGAGACTGAGACAATGATGGTTACTATCAACAACCAGGAGACTGAGAAACCTCCAGAGGCTTCAAGGGGAGATGCGATAGTGGAGGATGAATCTACAGAACACTCATTCTTTCGAAAACAACAATGAACAATCAAACAGAGAAGGCATGTCTTGAGGAAAGATACTTTTTAAATGTGTACTCAATGTACTCAAGGAATTGGAAAAGAAGATGGCAAAGTGGAGCCATTCATGGAGGAGAGAAATGAGACTAGAAACACAGTGGTGGTGAAGGGTATAGAAGCATTGAGGGAGCACGTGGTTGCTGGGCAGAGCCAGTTTCCAGCCCTCGCCCTCAGCATGAAGCTTCCTCTTCTGAAGGTCACATTGCTCACCCTGCTCAGGCACAGAGAGCATGTGGCCTTGGTACTGACAAGAGGCTGCAGTCACGGTGGTCATGCCCACCGAGCTGGCAAGGTAGCCTCCCCCAAGGGGAGGTTGGTGTATCTTGGCCTGGAGCTTAGGCAGAACCTACTCAAGCGGCGTTGCCCAGCCACAATATCACGTTGACTCTGTGCAACAGCAGAATATCCAAGATGAATCTCAGCTTTCAGTTTTATGGTGTTTCAGAATCCGGAAACCTTGAACCAGAGTAATGACTCATTGCAGTAAGTATTTGCATGTAAGGCGGATTGGGCGTGAAAGCATATTATGTCACACAAAGTAGTTTGCAATGCTTCTTTAATAAACGAAAGTGCAGTAGAGAGGTGGGAGAGATGGCAGAAGGGAGTTGTACATGCATACCCTGTTCCTGAAAGCTCTGACCAACTGCAAGAACACCCTGGCTCTGAGCAACAAGATATCCCAAATGAAGAGGGTTCATTTTCTGTATTAGGGCTCCTAAAAGACCACCTTGGTCCCTGTTGCTTCCTGAGCTCGTGTTGATGTCTGGAGTCCACTGGAAACCCTGTGGAAGTCCATGATTCATGCTGCCACTGGCTGTGATGGGCAAAGAAAGCTTCAATGACAGTGATGTATAGACTGCAGATTTATATTGAGAATGAGAGACATTGAAGATTTCTATGATACCCACCACCCCAACAAAGGAAGCTATTGAAGAGAGTCCTTAAAAACGGTGACAATAATGCTGAGCTCTACATTGATGACTTCTGGTAGGGGTGACTCAATTATCTTTAATCTTTAATCTCTAATGGGCTGGCCAGAGGGAGCTTGACCATGCTCCAATGAGTATATAAACAATAGAAATTGGACTTGATGCATTTTTTTTTCATTTTGAGGGGAGGGCACAATGGTGGGAGGACAGACCTCAGATGAATGGGAAGCAAGTGTGATCATGGTGCATTGTAGGAAATTTCCAAATAGCCAATAGGGATGTTATGTTAGAGAAAAAAAATAAACTAAATGGGGGAAAAAAAAAACAATCACAGGCTTTGAGCCTACCCCTCCACCAAACTAACTTTAGCACAGGTTCATATAAACATCAGTTTAGACTGAATAGTCCCAACTGATATAGCCCCTCCTCAATGACAGCTTGGGTCCACCTGTCTTGCATGCAGTTTTGACTCCAAAGTACCAACTCCTAAGGACACATATTCCAGAGTGGCACCTGCAACACTAGAAACAGAGCAAGTACCTCTGTTTTCAATCTCCGGGCCAATACTCACAAGCCCAGGTTATATTGGCTTTCTAAACTCAAGATCTAAGTCTTCTCTGTACAAGGCAGATCTAGGGCTACCAACGACTGCCCTGATTCTGCATGCTGGAGGACTCACACTGTCACCTGCTACAGTGGACCAGGGGTCCATGATTATAATACTGATGCTTGTGGACCTAGGATGCATGATGCTTCTGAGGTCCAAACCTAAAAGGTCTCACTCCCAGGTCCCAGTGTTAAACTTATCCTAAAACCTACATCTCCACCCAGCTTCTCATAATCACTGTCTCATTATTGGTTTCCCTAAGAAATGGGAATTCATAATTATTATCAGTGTTTTATTTTATTTTATTTTATTTTATTTTATTTTATTTTATTTTATTTTATTTTATTATTTTAATGAGAAAAGCCTCTTGCTAATCCCTAATCCCTCCAAGCTCTGTTTTTCTGTGACATGGGATGGCCTTGAGTGAAGAGTCCGATCTTTTGTTTACTTAATATCATTTTCCATACCACTCTAAGACCTTGTCATATGCATGGGGCAGTCTTGGTATAATTCAGTCTGCTGTTGACTCTTGACCTCTCTGTAACTCAGTAGTTGAAATATCTGTAGGTTTGGTCATGTTATCTTTCAATATAATCTCTCTGCCTCCTTTTCTTCAAAGTATCACTTTAAACTCAAAATCTCAAATATTTGCTCTTTTATGCTGTCTCCAAAGTTCCGCATCTCACCTATTCCACCATTTTTCCATTACTTTTTCTCCCTCTTTGAATGGATATTTTCAAACAACTTGTCTAGTTCTTTAGTTTTTTCCTCTGTTTGATCTGCACTCCTATTGATATTTTTATATTTTTTATATTTTTATATTTTTAACTTTCTCCATAGGATTTTCAGTTCAAAGTCTATTTTTCCCCTACCCTCAAAGTTTATTTTTAATTAGTTCTACCTACTACAATTCTTGGTTAGGATATCAAAAATTTCCTCTGCATTCTGGTGAAGATAAATAAGTTGCATTAAAGTCATTCTTTTAGACTCTCTGTTAAAGGATTTGTTCATAATGTTTAAAATCTAGTCCGTTTCTGACACTTTTTCTTGACTATTAGATAAGGCCCAAGTTCCTGTAGTTCCTTCCTTGTTGGTTGTGACACTACCTCCACTTAAATTATAAAAGTTCATATGTATTGCATACATTCATTACTCAAAAGCGAATGGAGAAGAGTGTCAGCAAATTCAGCTTGCCCTGCTTTATAAATCTTCTGCTTTGCTCTCTGTGTGTTTCCTTCTAGAGTTTCCTGGGTCTCCAAGTAGGCAGCAGCTATAACGGATAGTGCAGAAAACACAAAGACGAAGCACTAGCAGAGTTAGTGAAAAGGTTATTCAGTCCAGCCCATAACAGAAAGAAATTTAATGGCTAACCATTTTGCAGAAAGTCTTGTAAAGGGAGGTTAAATTCACCTTTATCACTTAGGTGAGGCTATTTGGTGCTCTCTTCTGAATCCTGGAAGCAATTTCTGGGTACTCGCCAAATCACTTCTCCTACTAAGAAAACAGTGCATACTCTTATTAATCTAGCAGCATGAGGTCATTCATTATTGAAATAGTGAAACCATTGCACTATTTGTAACAAATAGGGCCCAGCTGTTCATTTTGCTTAATAAGAAAAAAATCCCATGTATTACAGATCTGCATTTATTTACCATCATCTAAATGGAATACCTGTGATATCTACAGACAATCTCTACTCATGTGTTTTAATTACAGTAGAAAACACAATAGCATCCTTAGAGGGGAGCCCTACACTTAATCATCATATGTAGGATGAGTATTCTGAAAGTAGAGCTACCATTTCACTTTAGAGAACTTGTGGTGCATAAAAATGCAGGGAGAATATGTCAATGACCTTGAGGATAATTAAATACTTCAAGAAGATTTAGTAAAGAGTCAAAACAAGTTGCATTTACTAACAATGTCTTAAAATACGTCCAATACAAATTGATGAAAATATCCAGGTTTGTATTCTAGAGTGGGTAGCTACAGTGAGAATTCTACATTAATGATTGGAGGACAGAAGCCTAAATGTTCTAAATATATTACTGAAGAAGAGAACTGCTAAATGACACAAACTGTATTTCATCTAAAATTTTTCTCTCCCAAGAGTAGGGATGTGGGATTGTTCTCTTTTTAGACTCCTCAGAAGAGACAATGGAAACCAATGAATTGAATCAGCAGTTGTATGAATTGAAAAAACATATTTGTCTTGGAGCCACAAAGTACCGGTATATCTATCTATCTATCTATCTATCTATCTATCTATCTATCTATCTATCTATCTATCTCTCTCTCTCTCTCTCTCTCTCTATCTATCTATCTATCTATCTATCTATCTATCTATCTATCTATCTATCTATCTATCTATCTATCTATATCTATATATCTATATCTATATATCTATATCTATATATATATCTGGTAATTATACACCCACATTCTAGTAACTATTATCCTTAAAACAACATATGTGCAGCTGCTCTACTGTGTTCAGAACTGAAATTTCCTTTCAGTTGACCATGACCTCTGGCTCTTATGATCTTTTTGTCTACTGCTCCACTATGATCCATGAGTCTTGATTGGGGTGTGGAGGTTCAATGTGCGTATTCTCTTTATAGCTTAGCATTCTACTGTCTCTTATCTGTACCACTGTCAGTTATGGGCGACTGCATTAGTCACTATTAACTAAATGTAGAAGCTTATCTATCAGATAAGAAGTGTGAGGTGCAGTAATCTATGGGTATAAGGATAAGTCTTTGGGAGGCAGTTGAATATTGTTTCCACTTAAGCAATATAAAATTGGTAGGTTCTTTTCTATGGCATGTCTTGATATAGGTTCTTAGACAAATAAATAAAGTCATGTATGGGCTTTATCTTCTGGAATGTGTCATAATTTCAACCAGGAATTGGTTGGTTACTTCCATGATGTTTGTGTCACTGTACATCATGGGTGTTTCTTGCCAGACTAGTCATTATAGCTCTTAGGATTAATAGCAGTGTATACAAAACCTTTTCAAGTCCAACCCTGATCAAATACCAACATAAATAGGTGAGTTGGATATAAAGTCCCAACAAGAGTCTTGGAGATATTGGTACTTATTAGCTCTGGGAGTGGGTAAGTCAGTTTTATTTTCTAAGAGGATAGCCCCTGTTGTTAAAGACTTAAAAAAGGGTTATGAATTTGAGCATGTTAAAAGGGAGGGTGACTCTTTGAAAAGTCTTTGAATATGATCAAAATACATTGTATGGAACACTGAATGAACTAATAAAACATTTTAAGTAGTAGGAAAAGCTCACAGTGTAGAGTGTTATATTACTCTCCTGTGATTCTGGTCATTGTGTTTCTGTATTTCCCTTTAATACCCACCACAGATTAAGTAATACATGTTTTCCCTTTGAGTATGAAGGTATATCTATGTGTAACATTCTCTAAAATTTATCTATATTCTTAAACAAGTCTCTACTTTTTTTATGATGATTGATGTAGACTAACAACAGGCCACTGCTTTTCCCTTATTTCACATTTCAGCTTCCTTAATCCTTCATTGTATCCTTGAATATACCACAGTCTTCCCCTATAATACTACATGCCTCTGCTAGTCCTGCCAAAACTCTTCTCTTAATAAATATTTTAACAGTTTGAGAACTTCATACAATGTATATTGGTGTATTGGATAAATTCCCTCCCTCCAACTCCTTTTCTGTCCCTCTACTCCCATTACTTTTCCCTGTAAAATTTATTGTTCTTTTTAAACCCACTGGGTCCACTTAGTGGCTACATGAGTATATCATAAACCACTGAAGCAGAGGTTGCCTGTCAGAAGTCTACCTTACTGGAGAGAGACCAGAGAATGGCGACACATACACACTCTGTGTTTCATACAGTGTGGTGTTGTTGGTTGAATTAGAACTCTGCTTGGAAGATGGCCTTCACTGTTTGAGAGATCACAAACTGAGACTAGAACTATGCTCAAAATAAATATTTCTTCAGAGAGTTAAACATCCTGAGGTATTTCACAACTGTAATATAATATAAAGGAAGTCACTTGTTCCATGGATAAGTAGAA
Organism: Microtus ochrogaster; assembly: GCF_000317375.1. Lineage (NCBI taxonomy): Eukaryota > Metazoa > Chordata > Mammalia > Rodentia > Cricetidae > Microtus > Microtus ochrogaster. The sequence goes on along the minus strand of NC_022027.1, from coordinate 1,245,291 downwards.
CAAGCATTGAACTAAATAGGAACACCTTCCAAATGACATCATCACAAATTGGGCAGAAACATTTAGTCACTTCTCCAAGTTCTAGGTCTTTGCAATTGCAGTGAACTAATTGGGTGAAAACCTAATGCCCAGAGCTATGGATTCTAAGAGTCTCGAATGCTGAGTAGGTCACTTCTTCCACTCAGTGTCAGTTTCTTAAGCAAATTTGTGTTTTGCCTATGCTTCATCATTTAATTATAATTTATTATATTAAAAATGGATTAAGCTCTTTTCAGTTATGTATCACCACACAGCTTCTCCTGAGTCACTCTTTCTCATTGCTATTCCATTGTAATTTGTGAGGTTCAAAGATGAAGCTCCCTTTGATGACTCTGGTGTGCATATGCTTTAGTAATGGACATTTAAACAAGAGGACCTATGTGGTACTTCCAGCCTTCAATATTTTAGTCTCATTTCTCTAGCATTTCTCTCTTTTATTTTCATCTTCTTTTTTTTTCAGTTTCAGTGTGTGAGTTAGAATCTTTGTAACTGATGAGAATAATGGGGTAAGATAGTTGCTAAGCAACCTCATCTACTTCAAATAGAATGTTGGGACCTATTTCTATGAAAAACTTTTATATGAAGTATCTGAGGGAAAAGTTGATTTTAAATAAAAAAATAAAAAAAGAACTTTGAGGCATATAGCTGTGCAGTTTTTTCTCTTTTTTTTATTGAAAAAAATTACCTTCTCCTCCCCGCCTCCCATTTCCCTCTCCCACCTCCCACTCCTCTCCCCTTTCCCCCACTCTTTTCCCCCTTCCTCTCCAGTCCAAAGAGAAGTCAAGGTTCTCTGTCCTGTGGGCAGTCCAAGGTCCTCCCCCCTCCATCCAGGTCTAGGAAGGTGAGCATCCAAACAGGCTAGGCTCCCACAAAGCCAATTCATGCAGTATATCAAAACCCAGTGCCATTGTCTTTGGCTTCTCATCAACTTTCATTGTCTGCCATGTTCAGAGAGTCTGGTTTGATCACATGCTTTCTCAGTCTCAGTCCAGTTGGCCTTGGTGAGCTCCCAATAGGTTAGCCCCACTGTCACAGTGGGTGGGTGCACCCCTCGCGTTCCTGACTTCCTTTCTCATGTTCTCCCTCCTTCTGCTCCTCATATGGACCTTGGGAGCTCAGTCCGGTGCTCCAATGTGGGTCTCTGTCTCTATCTCCATCCATCGCCAGATGAAGGTTCTATGGTGATATGCAAGATATTCATCAGTATGGATATAGGATAGGGCCATTTCAGGCTCCCTCTCCTCTGCTGCCCAAGGAAATAACTGGGGACATCTCCCTGGACACCTGGGAGCTCCTCTAGAGTTAAGTCTCTTGCCAACCCTAAAATGGCTCCCTTAATTAGGATATATGCTTCCCTGCTCCCATATCCACCCTTCCTTTATCCCAATCATCCCATTACTCCAAGCTCCCCCATCCTCCCCTTCTCACTTTTCTCTCCCCATTTCCCCTTACCCCCATCCCACCCTACCCCAAAGTTCCCAATTTTTGCCTGGCAGTCTTTTCCACTTCCAATATCCAGGAGGCTGACTATATGTTTTTCTTTGGGTTCACTTTCTTATTTAGCTTCTCTAGGAACACAAATTATAGGCTCAATGTTCTTTATTTATGGCTAGAAACCAATTATGAGTGAGTACATCCCATGTTCATCTTTTTGAGTCTGGGTTACCTCACTCAGGATAGTGTTTTCTATTTCCATCCATTTGCATGCAAATTCGAGATGTCATTGTTTTTATCACTGAGTATACTCTAGTATGTATCTCAAAGCCATCCCACTAAAATCAGGAATACGACAAAGCTGTCCACTCTTTCCATACCTCTTCAATATAGTGCTTGAAGTTCGAGCAATAGCAATAAGACAACATAAGGGGATCAAGGGGATTCAAATTGGAAAGGAAGAAGTTAAACTTTCGTTATTTGCAGATGATATGATAGTGTACATAAGTGACCCCAAAAACTCCACCAAAGAACTCTTACAGCTGATAAACACCTTTAGTAACATGGCAGGCTACATGACTGACTCCAAAAAATCAGTTGCCCTCCTATACACAAAGGATATGGAAGCAGAGAGTGAAATCAGAGAAATTTCACCTTTCACGAGAGCCACAAATAGCATAAAATATCTTGGGGTAACTCTAACCAAGGAAGTGAAAGATCTATTTGACAAGAACTTTGTCTTTGATGAAAGAAATTGAAGAGGATACCAGAAAATGAAAGGATCTCCCTTGCTCTTGGATTGGGAAGATCAACATAATAAAAATGGGAATTCTACCATAGGCAATTTATAGATTCAATGCAATCCCCATCAAGGTCTCATCAAAATTCTTCACAGACCTTGAGAGGACAATAATCAACTTTATATGGAAAAACAAAAAACCCAGGATAGCCAAAACAATCTTATACAATAAAGAAGCATCTGGAGGCATTACCATCCCTGACTTCAAACTCTATTACAGAACTACAGTATTGAAAACAACTTGGTATTGGCATAAAAACAGAGAAGTCGATCAATGGAATCGAATAGAAGACCCTGACTTTAACCCACAAACCTATGAACACCTGATTTTCGACAAAGGAGCTAAAAGTATACAATGGAAGAAAGAAAGCATCTTCAACAAATGGTGTTGGCATAACTGGATGCCCACCTGTAGAAGAATGAAAATAGATCCATATCTATCACCATGCACAAAACTCAAGTCCAAATGGATTAAAGACCTCAATATCAGTCTGAACACATTGAACCTGATAGAAGAGAAAGTGGGAAGTACTCTACAACAGATGGGCACAGGAGATCACTTCCTACGTATAACCCCAGCAGCAGCACAGACATTAAGGGCAACATTGAATAAATGGGACCTCCTGAAACCGAGAAGCTTCTGTAAAGCAAAGGACACTGTCACTAAGACAAAAAGGCAACCTACTGACTGGGAAAAGATCTTTACCAACCCCACAACAGACAAAGGTCTGATCTCCAAAATATATAGAGAACTCAAAAAACGAGACTTTAAAATGCTAATTAACCCAATTAAAATATGGGGCACTGAACTGAACAGAGATTTCTCAACAGAAGAAGTTCAAATGTCCAAAAGACACTTAAGGTCATGCTCAGCCTCCTTAATGATCCGGGAAATCAAATCACAACCACTTTGAGATACCATTTTACACCTGTCAGAATGGCTAAAATGAAAAACACCAATGATAGCCTTTGCTGGAGAGGTTATTGAGAAAGGGATACACTCACCCATTGCATTTGGGAATGCAAACTTGTGCAACCACTTTGGAAATCAGTGTTGCGGTTTCTCAGGAAATTCGGGATCAACCTACCCCAGGACCCAGTAATACCACTCTTGGGAATATACCCAAGAGATGCCCTATCATATTACAAAAGCATTTGTTCAACTATGTTCATAGCAGCAGTATTCGTAATAGCTAGAACCTGGAAACAATCTAGATGCCCTTCAGTGGAAGAATGGATGAAGAAAGTGTGGAATATATACATACTAGAGCTGTGCAGTTTTAAAAGGATCACCAGGAAAAGAAAAAATTGATTTGATAAAATATTTATTTCTTACAGATAAGTTTTAGGTAAATAGTTTTTTAAAGACATGATTAAAGTTTTAAAAAATAGCTTTATATTGTTTCTTGACAAAATAGTAATGTGCCCCCCTCCAAATTCTGCTTTTTTTCTCCAGCTTTCATGGATTTTAAGTTCATGCATGGCTACTTGAATCTCTGCTCAGAACCACTGAAGAATGAAATAAATTAATCTGCTTTGGCTGTGGAAATATTTAACATTAATATGTCAATCGTGGGTATATATTTATCATTCAACCTTCCCTTTTAGTTGTATATGATTGTTGGAAAGAAGAAGAGACTTTCCTTATATTTGGAATGTCATTCATTTTGGCATATAACATCACATTATTACAGGGATGTTTGCTCATCTGGGGCTCTGGCTGCATGCACAGATTAGGGAATGGGGTAAATAAGTGTTTCCCAGCAGAAAGCAAATTAGAATTCTGCCTTCAACATACGTAGTCAAAAAGTCATGCTAAAGTGTTAAGATCTCAAAATACAGAGTGAGAAAAAAATACTACTTGAGCTCTGTTTCTGTTTTGGGAGCACTTTCCATTTCTTTGGCTAATAGCATTTCAGATACCAGTCCACTTGTGCATGGACTTTTATACTGTAAATGCAGCTGTAAAGCATGTGCTCATCTCTTGCTTCTGGCTCTCTCTTCTGGCTGTTTGTCTCTGCTCCTGTTCATTAATAGGACTATTATCTGGGACAGTGATCTATAAGTTTCCCTTAAATAAATAACTTTTTATTATTCATAATTCTGAACTTGCGTGGGATTATTTTGTGACTTCCACCATCATTTGGCACCCACCGTGGGGCAACTGCATCCATATAAAGCCTGAGAGAGCTTGGGAAGTAATTCTAGAGAAAAAAATAGAATAATGCCCAGCTTACTGATAGTAGCACTTCCTTGGGTGGGCTTTGCTTTCTAGAGGCAAGTGCTCTCATTTAATAGATGCTTCCTGACTCTGTTTTAGGTGCAAAACCTTTGAGCTCTTTTAAGAGGTCTGTCCACGAAACATTTAAATGGTGTTAATGAAAAGCTGACATCATGCTTTTTGGTGATGGCAGGGACCTTGAAATACCATGGAGTTGTGGCAATAAACATGGCTCTGATTGGTGCCTCCACCAGGAGGCTGGAATATCAGAAAGCTAAAGAATGGGCTGGATCCAGCTGTCAGAGCCACAGCTTTAATCCTAGCCATATTGCTTAGCAAATTAAAGACTCATGTGGTCAGAAAAAGAGAGACATATATAGTAAAGATAGATTCAAAAAAGAAAAAAACCTCTAAAGAGTTTACTGTGTGTTTAAAAATATATGTAGGCTTGGCGGGGAAAGACATAACGGCCTTAAATGGAAAAAGAAAAAAAATAGAGAGTAGTTGGGTTTGGTGGCACACACCTTTAATCCCGGTACTTAGGAGACAGAGGCAGGCAGATCTCTGTGAGTTCAAGGCAGCCTGGTCTACAGAGTGAATTCCAGGACAGCCAAAGATACACAAGAAACCTAGTCACAAAAAACAAAAATTAACAATAAAAATAAAATAAATAGAGTTTAAAATAAAGCCACATAAAGATGGAAAATACACAGAGTATCTGAATACTGTATATTATTGTGTTATCTTTGAATTGTTTGATGGCTGAGGAAGGAACAACAGCTGCTAAAAGTTATTTGTTTATAAATGCTGCTGAATTAATCCAAGATAGGTATTTTGACTTCAAAATGGAAGTTAAAAGGTATGTTACTTTTGAGAAGAGTTTTTGCTTTTGTTTCCACAGGAAGTGAGAGGCTGTGGATTCATTCTGAGTTAAGAAAAATTGTGTTTGATCAAGGAAGACCACCTGAGAAATCTTTGGTAAGAATGGATGTCCTAGATGTCTGAGTTCTACATCCAGAACAAATTCAAGACTGCTGTGTGGGATAATCAAGCCTCACAGGATACTCCAGTCATGATTTGATCATAATTCTAAATTTTCTTTAGGTCCCCATAAGATTATCAACACTCCCAATCAGCAGGATGTAGCCTAGAAAATTATGCCCACATTCCCCAAAATATGGATTATGGATATTTATTTTTGTTTAGAGTATTGGTTATAAGATGTTATGGATAATGATTTGAGAAAAAAAAGCTAAACAAAGGATATTAAATTAAGAGTTCTTGTTTTGAAAAAAAGGAGTGGGGGAGTGATGTGGGACAATGGTTTTACCCTGTAAAGATTTGATTCTTATACTTGTTTAATAAATGCTGATTGGCCAGTAGCTAGGCAGGAAGCATAGGTAAAACGACAAGGCAGGAAGTTGAGGTGGCACAATGAGAATTCTGGGAAAAGGGAAGTTTCATTCTGCAGTCATTACCTAGTCGCAGAGGAAGCAAGATGTGACTGCCTCGCCAGATAAGGTACCAAGCCACCTAACCTAGACAAGAATAATGGGCTAATATAAGTTATACAAGTTAATAAGAAGTCTGAGCTACCAGGCCAATCAATTTATACTTAATGTATACCTCTGTGTGTTTCTTTGGGACTTAACAACTGTGGGAACTGGGCAGGATAGAAACCTCTGTCAACATGTTTCTATGTCCCAGTTATCTTTAAAATGCTTAATTGACACCTGAATTACCCGAGTGAGTTGAATTTAAAAACAGTATTATCAGAATTATTTTCAGGGATGATATTAAACCATACATAGTGGGGGTGTGGGGGTGTGTATTATAATGTTTGTGTTCTTTTAAAAAATTCTTTATATTGTCACAGCAAGAGTTTGCTTTGTTCACCTAAATTTCAGGTGCACATTTATGGCACTATTGCATCTAATGTGACCTTATATAGAATAATTCTTCAAAGCTTTATTACCTTTAGATGTAAATAAATTGTGCAGAGAGTTAACTATTAGAGGATCTAAACTTTACTCTTGTACATGTTCAGACACTGGAAGGATGAAGGCTGAGCACTGCCATTGGATTAATGAAGACAGTAAAGGTGTACTTCATGAAGAGAGAAATTGGCTTGAAACTTGTAAACTAACCCATTCTTCCCTTGGGGAGATAAAATTGCAATATTTATGTGGCCATAATTTTCAGCTTCTCTGTTGTCAACTGAATGTGTGTAGAAAAAGCTAGTTTACAAATCCAAACAGCTTACAAACAAACAGTTTGGTCCTATGTATGACTAACCTGCTCTGAAGCACCCAGTATTATTATATCTGAGGAGCTAAGCAGACTGAGTATGCTTACTAGCTTGGGAGGACTATTATTATTATACGTTATTGTATGCTGTCTACCCTGAAGGCCAATGAGGGTAACACAGCACTTCTGATCTGGAAACATAATGATTCCACAGAATAAAATGATAGAAGCTCCTCCCAAGGTATTTGCTGGAGATGATAACCATAGGCCATCATACACATATTAGAGTGATACTATCTTCTTCATATTCATCTGCATTTTCTAGCTCTGATGATTACATGGCCATAATGGCACAAGTTGACAGAAAACTATCCAGCACGAAAGTGTTTGGATTTTCATTTATTTTTGAGACAGGATCCGACTATTTCTGACTGGCCTTTAACTCAGAGATCCACCCCTGTCTCTGTCTGTTGAGTGTTAAGATTACATATTTTTGAGATTATTAATAAAATTATATTATTTTCCCTTCCTTTATACCTTCCAATCCCTCCAGTTGACTTGTTCAACTTGCTGTCTATCAAATCCATTGCCTCTTTTGCATTAATTTTGACATACATATACATGTATATACACATATGTACATACTTATGTGAATACACATATGTGTATATCCATATATAATTTAAATATATAAATAAAATCTTTTCAGTCTATATAATGTTACTTTTATATATAAGTTTTCAGGGCTGATCATTTGGTATTGAAAAACGAATCTGAGGGCTCTTCCCTGGGGAAGACTATTTCTCTAACTCTCAGCATACCTTTTTTGTCTGTAGTCTTTGTCTAGGGTTGTAATCTCATAATAATTCCTTCTTCCACATAGCATGTCTATTGATACAGTCCTACCTAGTCAAGACTTGCTTAGGCAGCTGTGTTGGTGAGACTTTATGTGTTAAGATTGTGACATAATCTACTACATAATCAATTGCTACATTGTGTAGCAATGAGGCAGTGTCATTAAAAATGGCCTTAATCTTTTAGATTTTAAAAGTTTTCTGCCTCTTTTTCTGCAATGATTCTTGAGTCTTAGGCGTAGGAATTGTTTTCTAGATTTGTAGTGGGGCTAGCACTAATCTGAATTTTGATTGACTGTGTTTTTCCGTAATGGTTTTTATCTATTATAAAGAGAAGAGATGGCTCAGTGGTTAAGAGCATTGCCTGCTCTTCCAAAGGTCCTGAGTTCAATTCCCAGCAACCACATGGTGGCTCACAACCATCTGGAATGAGGTCTGGTGCCCTCTTCTGGCCTGCAGGCATACACACAAACAGAATATTGTATACATAATAAGTAAATAAATAAATATTAAAAAAAAAGAGAATTGTCACCAATGAGTGGTGAAGACAACATTTCTCTCTGAATGTAGGGACAATTATTTAGAATTTAGTTAGGGATTATTTATTAAAGTAGTAGTTATAGGTTCTCCTTCAAAATCCATGACTTTACTAGGCCTTGGTTGTTTACTTGGTTACAAGGCATGATTTTTTTAATATTTATTTATTTATTTATTTATTTATTTATTTATTTATTTATTTATTATGTATACAATATTCTGTCTGTGTATATGTCTGCAGACCAGAAGAGGGCACCAGACCTCATTATAGATGGTTGTGAGCCACCATGTGGTTGCCGGGAATTGAACTCAGGACCTTTGGAAGAGCAGGCAATGCTCTTAACCACTGAGCCATCTCTCCAGCCCCCAAGGCATGATTTCTTGCTTTTTGCATAGATCTAAAGTCTAATTAGAGAGCTATTGGTTACTGGCAAGCTATACTCACCATTATTTCACTCTTAGGGCTGTCATGAAATGGTTGTCATTGCTGTGGTTCATAGTTGTCAAAGCTGGAGGGGACTCTTGGTTGTTTCCTCCTTTTCAAAACTTTATGGTACCTTCTGGTACCTTGAAAAGTAATTCTCAGAGAGAAGGCACATAGGTCAGTTAAGATATGTCTTGGAAAATATTATTAATTGTACATATTATAAACAACTTAAGATGATTGATCATAGTTTCCATATGAAACAATTATAAAAATATATTTAAAGCAAGTATATATATATATGTATATGTGTGTGTGCATGTGTTTCTTGTACATATGTATATATATATGACAATAGTTTATCATATTTAGAGAGGAAAATAAAGCAAATGAAGGAAAATGTAGCAAATTATAAATGTAACTATTCAATAAAATGGTTTGAATTTTTAAAGAAAAAGTTAAATCATATAAGAAATGTAGAAGATAACTCTGATAATAAATGCACTTTTTATATTTCCATTAGGAGACAAAAGCCTAAGATCAGATGTAATATTATAGCAAGTCTGAAAATATCAATTAAAGACACATAAGAGTTAGTTTCTACAACTCAATAACATGATTAGAATGTTTATGTGTATTGCTAAGAGGAGAACCAGAGTGCTATTAATTGCTCTGTGGAAAGGTTAGATGTGCATTTAAGATAGAGTAATGCAAAGCTCAGTAGATAATTTGCAGTGGTTAATTATTTTTGTAATAGATTATGTTCCTGATTCTTTTGTGCCCTTATGTCAACTGAAATAAGAAAGATAAATTACCTTGTGTATTCTAAGCAAAGATTTAATGCAATTTGTTTTTATTCATTACTGCTATTAGTTCTAACTGGATTGCTTTATTAAAAAAATTAAAAATTTCAAAAGGACTTCTTTCAAAGACTTTTTAAAAAATTGATTGATACAGTATAGGACCAAACTAGGCCTTCTGAAAGTGGCAACAATTGTATGGCTGGAGCAGAGGGTGGAACCATTTGCAGAAAGATGAGGATTTATTTCTATTGCTTATATTGGCATTTTGGAACCCATTCTCCTTGAAGGGATATCTTGCTCAGCCTGAATATAGTGGGGAGGGACTTTGTCCTGCCTCAAAGCAATGTGTTAGACTTTGATGACTTCCCAGTGAAAACCTTACCCTCTGGGAGGAGTGAATTAGGGGTAGTGTGGGAGTGGAAGTTGAAGGGAGTGGGAGGAGGGAAGGGAGCAGGAACTAGGATTGGTATGTAAAATGGAAAAAGACCATTTTCATTAAAAATAAATTAATTTAAAAAATTGACTGACACATGGTCAATTTTCTTTCAACTTTGAGAAATAGCTTTATGTGATATCCAGAAAAATTATTCCTTGCAACTTTCTTCTCAATATCACAATATGACTAAAGAATGTCTCCAGTAGACTATCATGTCAGTAAGTAATAGTGCTCACTTATATTCTGTTCGATAATATGTAGTACTAAACAATAACTATTACTGTTACTACTGCTAACAAAGTTAACCATTCTTACATTCTATCCTTATCGGAGCCTAAATAATATAAATAACAGAAAACATTAATTAAAAGATAGACTAATATTTTTTTTAAGTTCAAGAAAACAAGGGACTTTTCAGTGCTTTCCTTGATGGCGACGTAGGTATTCATGACACCTCCTGAAACTTGGAAGCTTAGAATCAGGATTAATTATTCCCAGCTAGCATGGAACCTGGTCAATAGTTTGTAGTATGAGTGACACAATATATAAAACATGTTACATACATTGTATAGAAAATCTAAAGTGGTTTTCAAGGGTCACCAAAGAAAATGTATTCAAATATAACTTAAAGAGTTACCAAATAACACACACTCATTAAGAAGATTACAGTTTACATTTTAAAGTAAAATTATAGAATATGACCACTCATGGTTACCTGAACATGTAAAAAATCCTTTGCCTTCAAAGCATTTACAATGTTATATTTGGGTCATAGAAATCACAGACATCAAGCACAGGAGAAGAGCAGGCTTGTTTAAAATATAAAATACCTTAGGAATACTCAAACTAGAAAAGTTACTATGTGTTACAGCCTGTTGTAAATCAGAGCACAGCTAATATATTTTTACTTTTTGAAACTCACAACAGTTCCTCTTGATGTGGTAATTTTAGATGAAAATTAAGGACTTCAAATAATTTTAATGATTTCCACAAAGTCACCCTCTTGCTTGTTAGATGATATATTCTATACTGAAAACTTGATTCTGTAGGCACACATATTTTCCAGATAGTTAAGTCTATATCACCTTGAGCTTTTTGTAGGCATAGAAGTTAGTCCTTCATGTGACCTTGACAAACAATTGTACTTGGGCTTAGGTTATGAATGAATGAATGAATGAATGAATGAAGATGTTTCATGTGTTTGTCTTTGTGTTCATGTTTGCTCTTTATTTTGTGGAAGCTGTCAGTTTTCAGACACAAGCAACCTTGTTTGTGAGTGTGTGCTTATTTTTTTTCTTTTTGACATGGTCTCTCAAATGCCATAAACTTACCATATAGGCTGAGCAGACTGAACAGAGAGCCCCAAGGATTTGCTGTCTCCTTCTATCTGTAGCTGGCATTGTAAACTCAGTACGTGTCACGACACTCCTTGATGTTGGCTCTGGGTCTTCTCTCAGGTCCTCATCAGTCCAGCATTGGCTGACTTAATCATTTACCCAGCCATAGGCAATACATTTAGAAAAAACCTTCAATGCCTCCTTTTTATGATGAGTTGACTCACATAATTCCACTACTGAGAAACATTTGACTCCCAAGGTCTTGGTAAGGATTCTTTTATACGCAAAAAACACCTTTCAAATGGTCCAACCATAGAGCATTTCTCTCCATTAATCTGTTTTCTGACTCCCTTCTCCTAAGTAATACTAATGACTGATGCCTTTTGTGTGGGGTTCCATTTGAGAGTAACGAAGCACCTCATTAGTATATGGGTTTTAATTTGATTACAAACCAAATAGAAATGTTAAGTTATTGATAAGGTAAAATAAATGCGCTTTATACCTGTTACCTGTATGAATATTTTAAAATAAAATATCAAGACTCACTTTAGTCAAAATTATAAATTTTAAAATATCATAACCCCTACTAAAACCTAAAATATCTTGTTTCTTATCTCATCTATAATAAGTTTTGTATTTTTACATACTCTCCAAATTCTTTTTATTATTATGTTTATTTATTTTTTGTTAGTCTGAATGCATCTCAGCAGCAAAAGTTGGCAGCTGAGAAGCTATAAACTCATCATGCTGACATTCTCTGAAATGGTTCCATATTAATTATAAAATGTGTTATGAGTTCTGCTAAGCAACTTTTTTTTTTTTTTTTTT
>NC_022027.1:1207304-1233232 GCF_000317375.1 Microtus ochrogaster | reverse complement strand
AAATCTATTCTATTTTCCACTACCAGGGAGATCCATGTGTTCCTCCTAGTTCCTTCCTCTACCTAACCTCTCTGGATCTAATTGTGACTTAGTTATCACTTTATTTAATGGCTAATATCCAAATATAAGTGAATACATATGATATTTATCTTTCTGGGTCTGGGTTACCTCTGAGTGATTTTTTTTAGTTCCATCCATTTGTTTGCAAATTTCATGGTGTCATTTTTTAACAACTAAGTAATACTCCATTGTGTAAATGTACCACATTTTCTTTATCCATTCTTCAATTGAATGGACATCCAAATTGTTTCTAATTTCTAGACATTATGAAAAGAGCACTAATGAACATGGTTTTGCAAGTGAACCTGTGGTAGGATGAGTGTCCTTTGTGTATATACCCAAGAGTGGTATAGCTGGGTCTTTAGGTAAATTGATTGCCAATTTTCTGAGAAATTGTCATATTGATTTCCATACTGGCTGTATAAATTTGTTCTCCCACTAGCAATGGAGGAGTACTTGCCTTGTTCCATATTCTCACCAGAGTGAACTGTCATTTGTGGTTTTGATCTTAGCCACTCTGAAAGGTATAAGATGAAATCTCAAAGTAATTTTGATTTGCATTTCCTTGATGGCTAAGGATGTTGAACATTCTTTAAGTGCCTTTGGTCATTTGAGTATCCTGTACTGAGAGTTTTCTGTTTAGATCTCTACCCCATTTTTAATTGGCTTATTTGGGTTTTTTATCTCTAGTTGATTAAGTTCTTTATATATTTTGAATATTAACCCTCTACTGGATGTGGAACTGGGAAAAATATTTTTCCCATTCTGTAGGCTGCCACTTTGTCTGAATGATAGTGTCCTTTGCCTTATAGAAGCTTTTCAGTTTCCCCGGGTCTCATTTAATAATTGCTGATCCTAGTGTCTGCACTATTGGTGTTCTGATCAGAAAGCCTTCTCCTGGGCCAATATGTTTGAGTCTCTTCCCCACTCTCTCTTCTACCAGATTCAGTGTGCCTAGTTTAATGTTGAGATCTTTGATCCACTTTGAGTTGAGTGTTTGTGCAGGGTGATGAATATGAATCTATTAACATTCTTCTACGTGCACCCATCCAGTTTGACCAGCACCTATTGTTGAAGATGCTCTTTTTGCCAGTCTGTATTCCTGACTTTTTTAATCAAAAACCAACAACACCTTTCACAATAGCCTTAAATAATATAAAATATCTTGGGGGTAACTGTAACCAAGCAAGTTAAAGACTTACATAATAAAAACTTCACGTCTTTGAAGAAAGAGATTGAAGAAGATATCAGAAGATGGAAAGGTGTGAGTTTATGTCTGGGTCTTCTATTTGATTTTATTGATCAATGTGTCTGTTTTTAATGCCAATACCATGCTGTTTTTATTACCATAGCTTTGCAGTATAACTTGAGTTCTGGAATGGTGAGACCACCCACAGTTCTTTTATTCAGTATTGTTTAAGCTATCCTGGGTTTTTTTGCTTTCCCATATGAATTTGAGTCTTATTCTTTCACAATCTGTGAAGAATAGTGTTGGAATTTTGATGAGAATTGCATTGTATCTGGAGGTTACTTTTGGTAGGATGGCCATTTTTATTATGTTAATCCTACTGGTCCATGAGCATGGTTGGAAGACTTTTGAAGACTGCTTCTATTTCACTTGGGGTGATAAGTCTGTTTAAATTGCTTACCTGGTCTTTATTTAACTTTAAGTAAGTGGTATCTATCAAGAAAATAGCTATTTCTTTTAGATTTTCCAACTTGATAGAGTACATGGTTTAATGTAGTTCCTTGTAAATTCTCTGATTTTCCTCAGTATCTGTTGCTATGTCCCCCTTTTATTTCTGATTTTGCTAATTTGGGTATTCTTTCTCCACCTTTTAGTTCATTCAAATAAGGGTTTATCAATATTACTGATTTTTCTCAAAGAACCAACTCTTCTTTTCATTGATTCTTTATACTGTTCTCTCTGTTTCTGTTTTAATGATTTCAGCCCTCAGCTTGATTATTTCTTGCTGTCTACTCCTAAGTGTGCTTTTTGCTCTAGGGCTTTCAGATGTGCTTGTAGTGGCTAATATGAGATCTCTCTATTTTTTATTTTTATTTTTTATGTAGGCACTTAGTACTATAAACTTTCTTCTTTGCACCGCTCTAATTGTGTCCTCTAAGTCTGGGTGTCCTTTTGAAAAAATTCAATGAATTCTATGAAGTCTTTCAGTTTTTTTCTTTATTTCTGTCTTGACCCAGTTTTCATCAAAAAGAGAGTCGTTCAGTTCATGAGTTTGTAGTCTTTCTGTTGTTTCTGTTACTGTTTTTTTTTTTAGTGAGAAAAGGAAAAAAAACAAGTCTCCACCTCCTCCCAGCCTCCCACCTCCCTCCCCTCCTCCCACCCTTCCCCCCTCCTCCAACCCCTCTCCCCCTCCACCCACTCTAAGCAACTTTTAAACTTTGTATGCATGTGAGAACGTTGAAGAAGGCAAAGAAAAGCATAGTAAAAATACTAATGTGTAGGGAAAGTAATACAATTGTAATTTATGGTTCCTTTGCTTAGTTTTCTTTACAGTCTTAGTATTTCAATATTGAGAACATGAGTCTCTAAAGAGTGCTCTCATCCTTTCAAGTCAGGGCAGAGCTGCTAGAAGGAGAATATATTTTTATTGTAATAAAATGAAAAGTTGTGTTTCACAAATAAAATCACCTCAATGTTATAATAATAAGCAAACTGTTAAGTGCACAGTTTTCTCTCAGTGTTGGCTGTGAAAAGCTAACAAGTCACAGTCCTCTTCCATTGTGTGGGGAAAGGTATTCTCAGAAGAGAGAGTGGTCAGTCACACTGCAGAGAAACTTCCCAATGACGAATTTAAGTTTCAGAGTCTAGGCGCCATTGCAGCATGGGATTTGATCCTGTGAAGAGCTAAATCACATTTCCATTCTTTCCTTTGTCATGAGGTGACATGATGTCCCAACCATGTTCAGAACTGCTGAGGACACAGTGTGTGATTTGTGGTTCTTTTATACCACCAGGATTACCCTGCACTCCTCAGGATTTAGTCTGAGTCATTGAGAGCAAAGTCAAAGGTTTAACAAGGAATGCAGTAGAAGACTATGTAACATGGTTGCATCCGTGAATTTCTCCGCTGTACTGCAGGTTTATGAGAGTAACTTCCGTTTGTCTGTTTATTTGAGTACACAAATTAAGTACCGCACTGTGTGCACTTGTTGACTGAGGTAGAATTCTAGGACATGGCCCTGCATGACATGAAAGCAAGGTCACTGAGCCACCTGTTTTCTTTGAAAACTTTGCCTGGTAAATTTCGCCTTGTAAGGATTGCACTGCTTACTGAATTCTGTACAGACTGCTAAGAAACAGGACATCTCACTGATTTTAGAGCAAAGCTGATGGTCTCCATTGCTTTTCACACCTGTTTGGAATCAGCAGAGCCAATATGCAGTTCCTTTTGTTGATAACTTCTAATCATGGTGCATAACTATGAACTGATGAGAACTGATCCATCCTCTTACCCTTAATGTGTCAGTATCTTCCTAACACAGGGAGTAGGCTGTCCTACTTTAAGTCAATGAACTATGAGTCCCCAAGGCTCAATTAGCCATGAATATGCATAAAAATTGGCTAGTGTTGCTCGGAGACCTCTATGTTTACAGACTTCTTATGTATCAAAGACTAGAGTCCAAATGCTGAAATGTGAGCCGTAATTTCAACTATGTGAGAACAATATATGGGAAAGCAGAATGCATTCAAAATGATTTGATTGGGTCAGTGAAAATACTAAATTATGTGTAAGTACAGTTAAGGTTCATAATGAGAAAAAAAATCAAAGAAAGAAAGTTTGTCAGGTTTGAAAGAACAGAGAAGGTAGGATTTTGATAAGGGAGGCCAGTGAATTACCCTTTAGGCCCTTTGCATATACAAGAGGCCTGTGTTGCATACGTGGTGTCTTTGTCTTTGGTGTCTTACTTTCTATATTTTTACTTAAGTCTCATAATCCAGTTCTTCATAGTTCTGTACAAAATACTTTCTACTAAACATGGCCTCCTTTTCTCAGAGATCCATTTTTCCTTGCCTTAGGTATTTTAATTACTTTTCAGTTGTTGGCTGAAATTTTTATATGTAGTAAAATTTGTCTTTATTACTGCCCACCCTTTAGTAAGCAGTAATTGCCTTCATCCTGTTTCGAATAATCTATAGTTTGACAAATCCTATGTGGCACTGGGCAGTGATGTTAACTGGATGATTATATCATTTAAATCTTAATCACATTACTATTTGGATATAAAAGACACTGATTAGATTCTTAAAAAAATCATAGGATAGGTAAATAAGGATAAACTCCCTGGAGTACAGCTTTGACTACACCAGCAAGAAATGACTGAGACTCACAATTTGTGAGATAGTGTTTGACCTTCTAATCTCAGGAGCAATTATAACAAGAATCGAAAACATAAGAACAAGATGTACTTTTTACTGGGAATTTATGAAAGCATGTCTTAAGAAATGAAGGGGCCACAACGTATGTACAGAATACTAAGGTAAGAGGACAGTCTAACAGCATCTATTTTGTGCTTTTCTACCGGGGACCTTCACCTATTACCATTATTCCAATATATCAACACTGGCAGAGCAGTCTTATTCCTGAATTATTTCTCTCACCCCTAGCCTTCAAACAAATGCTGCCCTACTCTGGCCAAATCACACATAATCTAATCTTATCTGCCTAAAAATCAGTGATTTGTTTCTTTCCATGAAAACGCTGCTGAAAATTCTATTCCACCCCAACACACACACACACACACACACACACACACACACACACACACACACACAAATACACACACTGAGAACATCGCGTACTATCTAGATCATTAAATAAACTGCTCTGAGTTAATTAATGCCTGTCAATACAAATCAGTCTCGGCCTGCTCACACTTGATTATCTCAGAAAACACTTTCCTAATGATCGTTGTAAACAAATGTGATTTACTGTCCATATACTTAGATATTTAGAGGTGTAGTCAGCAAGTATTATGTTCATGTCCACTGGTTGCAAACTATCTTTCTACTTGTTTTATTAAAAATATAAACCAACCAGTCAAAGATCAATGTCCTCTTTTCATCACCATCCTTTTCTCCTGGTCTAGTGCCCCCTGATGGCATCAGCATGACTTACTGCTTATGCAGCTGAACCACAGACCATCCAAACTCAGCAGTGCTTTCCATTATTCCCACCATAAATGATGACCGCTTTCCCCTTTCATACTTTCTTTGCTTATTTAAATTTAGACTCTATCTCCCATCTCCACAATCTGGTATTTTTGACTCATGCATTGTTGTGAGAGAATAGTAATAGTTAATACACACAAAAATAAGGAAGTCTCTGCACTGCTGAGACAGAACACTCCTGCTGCAAGAGGTAGTGTTGCAGACCAAGGTAGCCAACGCCATCATGCTCCTGTCCATGCTGACCTGTTGTTTATGAACTTTCAGGTGTCTCAGCCTCACCTCACTTACTGCATGCGATCTACTGGAAATTTAGTGTTCTAATAGTTGATTAAAATTTTATGGTCTAGGAAAGTATCAATATTAAAATTAAACAAAAGATAATTATTGAGAAAAAGTCAATAGAACTAAATTATAAGTAGAAATTTTAGTCATAACTAGTAATAATTGACTTGAGTAATCAATATATTGAGACATTATCATATGTTTTTTCTCACATGGTATTTTTCTTTATTAAATCATGCCATGTTAAATAAATTTGATATTAAAATTTAAGTCAGTCAGTAAGACATCATTAATTTTCAGGTTTAGGAAGGTTTTGATAGGTAGAAAAGTGTTCTCAACCGTTCACTTCTTAGGTATTGGGACCTATGACTTCACATAGTGGAAGGAACTGTTCAGACATATTCAACATGAGATCATGAGATGAGGACATTATCCTGGATGACTTAGGAAGATCATATGCACTTACATACTGAATGAGTCATGTAAACACTGTCTCCTAGAATGTCCTGAGCAGAGCAGTCCTGACTATAGCATCATTAGTCCAGCAAACCTGTTTCAATCGTCTGAATGTCAGAACCACAAGACTAATGTAAGTTTCTGTTGTTCGATCTGCTATCTTGGTGTTGCTTTCTTACACTGGACAGAAGAAATAACACAGAGTTTAACAGGTAAATTTAGATAATTGATGAGAGTAACTTAGGCTACGAGTATAGATAAAAACAGGCCCTACAGAGTGACACTATATATTTGTACTTTCACATTACAAGAGATAGGAAATATGTAAATATGGAAGTTTGCCTTTGTATATGTGATTATATTTCTCTGTACATTTGTGTGGATGTATATGCATGCATGTATATGTGATTGCATGTGTATATATGCATGTCTGTTTATGTATGAATGAGTGTAGTCTGTGTACATGTATATGTGTTCACACTGAGTACTTGATTATGTGTGTGTTTATGTGTGTGTGTTTGTGTGTGTGTGTATATAAGTGTAGAACTGTGTGTTCATGTGTATAAATGCATTATTACATATATGTGTATCTAGTATATTTGTGTACATGAATCATTGTGAATGTGTGTGTTTGTTTCCATTGTTACACCTCAGTGACCTTGATGTCCTATGAAAGAGGCAACGAGAGAACAAGGCGGATGAGAGATTTACAAAACAACCATGACTTGCAGCAACAGACACAGAAGCCCTTAGCCAAGTGTTGAAATCTTATTGATGAAAGTATGTGTAATGATTAACTGCTATCTATACATTTCAAGCCACTTCAGTATCCACATTTGGGGAGTACACACATGGTAGTTCTGGTCTTCTAAAGCTATCAATGCCACAGTGAAAGACATATTCAGCCATAGTGATGCAACAATAGCTCAAAGTGCTAAGATCTGCTTTTCTTACTTTACAATCTCAAACCATGTAGAAATAACAAAGAATTCAAAAGACATTCTGTCTGAGACTGAAAAATTATTGGCATTCGTAGACAAATTCCTAGGCAAACTTAAAGTTGCTATTATAAATACATTCAAATTGCTAAAGACAGTTGACTGAAGATTAAAAGTTAGGTTGAAGGTATTGTGTTATTAAAAAGTACTGATAGTTAATTATTTTTTTTAAGATTTACTTGGCAATCTTGGACTGGTTGGCAAAGGATGGTGAAGTGCATACCACAATTACATGTCTTTATCAAGTTAGTAACTCTCCCGATAAGATGAGGAATAAGGCAAAGTTCTGTGGAACAATTTTGATACACTGTAAAGGTGTATTACAGCCACCAGTTAATAAAGAGCTGACTGGCCAATAGCTAGGCATAAACAGTTAGGTGGGGCTTGCTGACAAAAATTAGCATGCAGAGTAGAAGACAGAGTCATGAAGAGATGCAGAAGAAAAAGGAGATGAACATGAAGTACTGAGATAAGGTACCAAGCCACATAGTGGAACACAGATAAAAATATGGGTATACTTAAGATGTAAGAGCTAGTTAATAACAAGTTAAAGCTATCAGGAGAGCATTTATAATTAATAATAAGTCTCTGTGTGGTTATTTGGGAGTGGCTGGTGAGACAGAGCTGACCAACAGTTTCGATGAAAAAGCTCCACCTACAGCAAGGATCTTGATACTCTCCTGAAACCCAGTTTGAGTATCATACTGCAAATTTTAGTTAGCCTAATATGACAATAAAAGGAGTTAAAAATTCTGATGGATATGTAGAAATAATACTGTCTGCAAAGCCATGATCATTTGAGCAGAAATCCTAAAGGAACAAAAAGATAATCCTGGACAAAATGATTATTGCAATGCCGGAGGGTATCAAGTACAGGGACATTCTCTTTTATGCCATCACTGAGCTAATGGGAGGTGAATTAAAATTGCCTTTAAATTAGGATCCAAAAGTAAGAGATACTTAGGTAGACTTCTATGATGGGTATTCGTGGTTTTCAACTTGACTACGTCTGAAGAAAATTCCTTAAAATGGAGGCACTCCTGTGAGGGTTTTTCTTAATTTGAAGTAAAAAGATCTTTTTCTAATCTGGATCTCTTATGTAGGAAGACATAACTTTAATCCAGATATTTTGAGCTAGCAAAACCCACCTCTAATTTGGGCCATACCTTCTAGAAGCCTTTATAAGAGTGTGAAAGAAGAGAGGGTTTTCCCTTTTTCTTTTTGCTCTTGCCTTGCTAGCAAGTTCATTCCTTCACTTGCATGGAAGCTTACTTCCTCAGGATTCCCATATCTACTGAAGACCATTTGAGGCATTCAATCTTGTGGACGGAGCAACTACTAGATCCTAGAACTTTCCACTAATACCCAGCCAATTTCAGATTAACTGAACCACAAACTGTAAGTCAGTAATTCTAACACATTCCCTTTCTAGGTATAGTGATTCATTACATAAGTTCTGTTTCTCTGAGTGCCCTGATGGATACACCTAAAATGTGTATAAAGTCTATGAAAGAAAAAAACTACAAAACATAATACAAAAAAATTAAGAGAGAGCATGCAACACATATAAATAAAAATAAATCTGTGACATCTTAAAATATAAAAGGTACACACTCTCCCACCGTGCTGTGATATAATCAAGAGTGACCTTTGCCAGAGTCTGCACACTGCTGTGGTGGTTCCAGATTCTGGAAACTTTCATTCACCAGAATTCAGGAAGTTACCTTTCTGCACACTTTGAGAATCTGACCATCAGTTTGGATATGTTCTGGTATATTTCCCCAAAGCACAATACCATTCCTTCTGGATAATGGGAACTATATGAAGATCAAGCAGGTGACTGATGTGGGAGTGTCATATATCAATCTGTTGATTTCATTGGTTAAGTAATAAACAAACTGCTTGGGCTCATAGCTTAGAACATAGGTGGGTGGAGTAAACAGAACAGAATGCTGGGAGGAAGAGGAAGCGAGCTCAGACTCGACAGCTCTCCTTGCAGGGGCAGACGCCTGAGAGAGACGTTATGCTCCCGGCTCCTGGGTGGACGCGGGGATAGCTCTGCTCTCTGAGGCACACGCGATGAAGCTCCGACCCAGGATGGACATAGGCTAGAATCTCCCTGTTAAGCCACCTTATGGGCTACAACAGATTATAAGAAATGGGCTAGTCCAGGTGCGAGAATTAGCCTAGAAGAGGCTAGATAGAAATGGGCCAAGCAGTGTTTAAATGAATACAATTTGTTATTTCGGGGCATAAGCTAGCAGGCGGCCAGGGTGCTTGGGACGCAGCCCCGCCACTCTTATTACTACAGGTGACCATGGGAGGCTGATTTAGCTAAAACACTAACTTTAAATTTGTTAGAGAATGGGAAAGGCTGTGATTAGATATCACTGTTGGTTGTAGGTATATTGAAAATATGCTTAAAGTTAGTTGTTCACAATTTTAAAATTACCTACAGTGAAATAATTTTAAAATTTTTTATTTTTATTTTCTACTTACTGTGTCATAAATATCATATGTTGATTATCTGTGTATCTATTTATCAGTCTGTCATCTCTTAGCTATCTATCCTCTATCTATCCTCATTAGTCTCTTACTCTATAACCTATTATTTATCATCTGTGTCTACATATGTATCTACTTACCATTTATCTCTTAGCAACTCTCATCTATCTATCTATCTATCTATCTATCTATCTATCTATCTATCTATCTATCTATCTATCTATCTATCTATCATCTATCCATCCATCTACCTAGCTAGCTATTTGGCTATCTCCTACATAATCCGAGAAGGCCCATCTCTTTTTCTCCAAACCCTACTCACTCAGAGAATCTCCAACAAAGAATAGTTGCCAAAGAGTCCAGTTCTGCATTCTTGGTGGCTCTGGCACCTCCTCCCCTGATGTTGGCAGGAGCTCTGGTCATTCCAGATTCTGGAAGCTTTCATTCACCAGAATTCAGGAAATTACCTTTCTTCACACTTTGAGAATCTGAATGTCAGTTTGGATATGTTGTGATCTATTTCCCCAAAGCACAATACTATTTATTCTGGGTAATGAGAACTGTATGAAGATCAGGCAGGTGACCACAGAAGGATGATTTAGCTAAAACACTAAATTTAAAATAACTTTAAACTTTTGTTTAGGCAAGTGATCTCTTCTGTCTCAATTTCTGGAACTGGAGAAAGAAAACTCACTCACGAGGTACTTTGCTTAAATAAACATGTTATTTTGCTTTTTTCAATTCAGCTTGATCTGGTTTACTTCATCAGTGGCAAAACCTATTATCACAATATAGGAAACCTATTACTACCTATCTCCATCATCTATCATATCTATCTATATCTATCTATCTATCTATCTATCTATCTATCTATCTATCTATCTATCTATCATCATCTATCTATCCACTTACCAACCTATCTACCTCCCTATCTCCATCACCTGCATGTCTAACTTTCTAACCATCACCTAACATTTTAATTTCTCATCTATTTATAGAATATAGTAATTTCTGTTGAATATTGCACTATATTTCAACTTCTCTTATGTGAATTCTTCCTCTCAAACATGTTAAGGTCTTCTTTTCCTCTGATCCTCTTCAAAGACTCAGTCTCCCAGAGCCTGGCTTTCAACATCTACAGCCACACTTGTGATCACTTGCTAAAACACGAGTCTCTTTCAAAATAATGTGAACTGTGGGTTGCACAGAACAGAGGAATGTTTGCTGAATAGAACACTTTTGGCCTGGTATCTTGTTGTTCCTGAAATGTGACATTTAGGTGTTAAAACTTTTTCTTGATTTGAGAATGTTCTTAGAGAGAGAGCCCTCATGTTTATGACAAAAGAGCACACTTGTGTAACTGGTGATCTGATTTTCAAATCAATTCTCTAATTAGGATCTGACATCAAAAATAACCACTCGCACTTTTAATTGAGCTGAACTTTAAGTCTCCAGCCTGGCCTTACTATAATTAACCTAATAAAATAAAGACACAATTTCTCTTTTCAAATAATTCATCAGAAAAAATATACCTCACAGTTGCTTTATCTATTGGTCATTGCAACTGACAGCACATGAAAGTCAAGTGCCTCTTCAGCCCTCAGCTTAAGTTATTGCTCTAGTACTAAAGGGAGAGATCTAAGGATTCCTAACCATGTGAATACATTTATAGGCAGAAATGAACTAGATTTCCCATCTCTTAGATGATTGATTAAAAATTCATTAGTTTCTGTGTGATTGAATTTTATGACCCTCCTACAAGAGGGTTCAACAACCCACATGTATCTATATCTGATGATATAATTACATGGCTTTGGGGGATTTTGGCTTTGCGTTTTAATAGAATATTAAGACTCTGAAATGCAATAAATAAAAAAACTGTTCATGTTAATCTTTCCTTTTCCTTTTCCTGATTTTATATGTTGTTCTTTTGTTTTCCTCTCCAGGGAGATGTGGTGCCTCTCCGGAGGCACCCTCAAGAGCCTCCCAGTGTGGTTGGCTTCACATAAACACTGGGGTGAGGCAAAATAACATCATAGAGGAATAAAATAAACAGAAAATTCAAAGGAAGTTTAAATTGAATTCTGTCTCTCCTCTCAGGTGAGCTTCACACTGTTTGACAGCAGCTCTGCTGCACCATGTGTCAGGCCTCCTGTGCCATGTGTGAGGTGGAAAAATTTGTATTCTCATGCCAGCACAAACCACATGTAACACTGGACAGGCGTTTGGCCACCTGAGCCCCTTTGAAGTAATGGGGTCATCAAATGTAAGGTGCCTCCAACCCAATGACGTCTTGCTTCAGCCTAATATGCATTCTACAGCTTTTCTTGAACAAATGAAGGTTTCTGCATTGTCTCCATGAAGATGGCAGAAGTCCCCTAACATTTTGTATATTTGCAATAAATCTTGAACTTGAGGAGACAGCAACAAGTTCTGTCTACAGCACAAAGGGCTTCCTTGTGAGTGTTATTCATGAGCCTGAAGCGTTTTTGTCTTTCAGAGAACATAAGAATGTAGTCAAGAAAGACACACAGAAATGCTGGAAAAACATTCTGTCCGATAAATAGGTAAAACTTTACTTTCCACACACACTGATTTATAAGTTATTTTATCCAGGAGTAATTCACACCATTATGATTATATGTATATATAAATATAAATGTATAAGTGGTTATTACTTATAACCACTGCACTTTTGCTAAGCACCAGAGCTTATTATCACTAAGCTATGCTAACAATCCTCTTTGTTGACCACACACCAGAAGCTTAATCTATTCTGTGGAGCAGCGAGGAGATGGCTCAGTGGGTAAATTGTTCTACATACAAGCCTGGTGATCTGAGATTGATTCCTGAGACACATGTGAAAAGCCTGATGTCCTGGAAGGCATCTGAAATCTCAGTGTTCCTCTGGGGAGTTAGGACATGGAGGAAGGGGAATTGGATGGAAGTTCCCAAGGCAGATAACCTGGAGAACACAGGGTGACAGAGCATGGGGAGACTCTGCTTCATCCAGTTGGAAAATGAGAGCTCTCTTCGTAAAGTCACCTTCTGACCTCCATTTGGACACATGGCACACACATGCCAGAACACACACACACACACACACACACACACACACACACACCATGGGACTATCGATATAGTGAGGTGATACAATGTCAGCTTGATGCTCAGCATGGGAATATGAAGGGCCTGGCAGATATCGCGCACATTCCATTAGTTTCTTTTAACTGTAGCACATTATCAAAATTAAGTACTTGTTAAAATAACACAAATGTTCTGTATTATCTTTGTGCATTTCAGAAGCCTTGATGTGATGTTTTGCTGTTAATATTCTACTGATCTGAGTACTGTTCTACTTTGCTGAGGGGTGTCTGTTTATTGACATTTATTTATCTGTTTATTTTAAGTTCATAGAACTTTATACATCTTATTTTTGCTTCATAGCATACTTAAATTAGAAGTGCAAAATTGATCTGGGCGTAATGTAAAACATCCTGCTGTATTAGTATCTTATTAACAAAATATTTCAAGTTAATGCTTATACTTTATTTCCAAGGCAAACACATTTTCTTACAGTCTTTATGTTGAAATTAAATAAGAGTGCCACAAAACTAAAGTAAAAGTGATGGAGGGACTGACTCTTTGGGGGAAGTTGGAAGACAAGGCTCCCATCTTCCTTTGCTTGCTGTAATCTCTCCAGGTGGCTATGGACCCACAGTAGTTTCTAACCTTCACAGTTGACACTGGTCAAACTAAAGTTTCCACATCGACTCCAAATCACAAAGCCTCTTTGATCCACTTCTCCATATAAAGACTTATGCTTATAATAGACATCAACTATGTCCATGTATAGCCTGCTTTCCTTTTTAGTTTTCAAGTTGATACAACATAAGAGTCACCTGGGAAGAGAGAACCTCAACTGAAAAATTAAAGAGCATGTGACTGTCTGTGAGGGAATGTCTTCTTTATTGATGTATGCTAAGCTCACCATACATAGTACAATTCCTATGCGTATATAGAAACCTAGTGAACATGAAACAGTGACTGAGCCAGAGGGCAAGCTACCAAACGACATTCCTCTGTGATCTCTGCTTTAGTTCCTGTCATGACTTCCATCATGGTGGACTGTAACCTGGAATTGCAAGCTGAAATTAACATTTCTAACTATTCCTCCCCTAAGCTGATTTTGGTCACGACATTTATCACAGGAATATAAAAAATTAGAACACATAAGATGTCAATTTCATCTTTAAAGAATTTTTAGTAAAGACGCAATAAAGATGGTCAATAGACCAGCATCCTGCTAACTTTAGAACCTAACAAGAAGTATTGTTGATCTTTTTCCTGAACACTTGCTTCAACCCAGTTCCTGTCCTGAGTGGTCACTGTGGATACAGAGCCCTATTGAATTGCCCTTGTTTGAGATACCTAGGCTTCCTCTTTTATCAACCACATGCTATCAGGTTGCTTTTATTGTTTGTGTTGAGACAGGACAGTTGTGACTTCCTCAGAAGTAAAATCAGCTCCTGTTTTAAGAAAACATGTGAGTTAATATGCACCTAGCACAAGCTAAACATCTAGAGTTGGGAAATGTTTCCTTATCATCAAGACTTGGGCTGAAATTTAAATGATGAGTCTTTTCTATAGCCATCTTGAGAAGGGAACATTTTTTTTTAGGCACAAGAGACAGGGTGTGGTAATCTCCGCTCCCACTTCATCTCTCTATGCATTAGTTCATTCGCTCAGCATCATGTATTTATAGTTTGGTTTTCACTCACACTGTATCTTCTAACAAATTTCATAACTACCAGATTGTGCACCCTCAGGGAATTGTATTTGAGAGTATGTAAAGATGCTTTTTAGACACTGTTGTGTGAAGTTCTGTATAGGAGAAGCTGGTTTTCTTTTGTGTGACTTGGTCATACGTTTTTGATACTCATTTATCATGGTTTACATTGATGCCTGTGTAGCACAGCATCCTTTAATTCATGTTCAGTTTCTTTCAATAATCCGTCTCAACATTGCACAAGTAATACTAATAACATTAATATGAAATTAAATTTGATTTGGCTTGATCTAATGCTATTACTCATGTTTCACCATGTATATACCCACTCATTTGGGGACTTGAAAAATAAATTGTGTCTTCAGTTCAAGTTCTCAGATGGAGAGAGCCTACTCACAATCAATATTCTCAAACCCAGAGTTAGAAGCTCTATCTCCATCATTACCTGATTACCTCTATGTGATGTTGAACCTTGAAATTGAACTTGGGGCCCCAATACTTGAAACTGTTTCTGATGGAGAAGAGATCTGTAAAAGTAGATGAAACTATGTTTTTTTTAATTTAGAGTGATATAATTTTGTGATATAAAATTAACAGGGTAGAAAAAACATGTTTCCAGAAATAATGGCATCAAAAAAGCTCTATGGTTGACATTTATAAAAATGTTTTCATTAGGATTTTCTCATTGGACAAGGTGTTGAGTTTCATAATAACATTTCATTCCAGTATATTATGCATTTTTACCATATCTATCCCAGTTAATACTCTTCCCCTGCACTGAATATTTCTTCTATCTTCCAAAAGAACTATATTCTACTTTTATATCCTTGATGGCCAATGGAACATACAGTGATGGATAGATAGATGAATACTATTCTTACAGTGTGTTTTCTCTCTCCCTTTGAAAGCCTTGGTCTTTGTTCCCTGCTAATATTTGTGTATGTTCTATATTAATTGTCAAAGATTGGCCTCGACAAAAATACTTCTTACCAGGGTGGGGCATGGGAATTGAAGAAATATAAGACAGAAAACATAGAAAGTATTGAGAGGGAATACCAGTGTAGAAATCCTGAAATTTTCCCACATTTATTTTTCCACAACTTTTATACCTAATGTAAACTTGGGGAGAATATAACAAAAGACTTTATTAACATGATACAAAAGGTTAACTCACACAGTCAATGGCCTTAGCACTCTGAGACATCAAATCCTTTGCATTCTGTTGTCCATTTTAGGTCATATACACTGAAGACCACCTGTCCCTACATGATTTCATAGTAACAACAGAAGTACCAGAAGTACATTTGCATACCCTGACTACTCATCAGGATGGCACTGAGCTATCTTAATTTCAAAAGATACAGGCAACCACTTCCTGAGTTAGGAGGTACAGTTCTGTCTGTCAGTCTTTAAACTCTCTGACCAGCAGACAAGGTGGAAATGGGCCTGCATTTTTCTGCCTACACAATTAATAATTTGACAATTTATTAAGGCATAATTAATATACAAAGGTGTACATACTTAATTTAGAAAATTTTATGTTTGTACATATACACATAAATAAGGCTATCGCCATTATCAAGGTAATTGATGTATCCATCATCTCAAACATCCTTCTAGTGTCTTAGGGTTTTTCTGCATTTGTTTTAATTTACATAGCTGAGTCTTAGCAAAAAGTCTACTTCCTTTGCTCTTTCAAGTGCACAGCAAACATGGTGCATTCTGGATACTGTGCTGAACAAATGAGCTCTGGGCTCTGTTCACATCACTGTGAAAACTTGAGATCATTTTATTGAAAAAACAGTAGTAACAATGGGCATGGACTAGTCCTCCAACGATGTGGGATTCCCCTCTGTATGCCGGGAGTCTGTTTTATTCCCATTGGTTAATAAAGAGGCTGATTTGGCCTACCAGCAAGGCAGAATAAAAGAAGGCAGGAATTCAAAGCAGAGATAGAGGAAGAAATAGGCAGAGACAGTGAGACACATGTAACCACCGGGAGAGACAGATGTCAGCCCTGGAACCTTGCCAGTAAACCACAAGCTTCATAGTAAAATACAAAATAATAGAAATGAGTTAATTTAAGATGTAAGAGCTAGCTATAAATATGCATCAGCTATTGGCAAAACTGTATTACAATTAATATACTATCTGTGAGCCGGGCAGTGGTGGCGCACGCCTTTAATCCCAGCACTCGGGAGGCAGAGGCAGGCGGATCTCTGTGAGCTCGAGGCCAGCCTAGTCTACAAAGGGAGTTCCAGGACAGGTTCCAAAGCTACAGAGAAACCCTGTCTCGAAAAACCAAAAAAAAAAATTATATATATATACTATCTGTGTGATTACTTTGGGTCTGTGCAGCTGGGAACAAACAAGCATGACCCTGTCCACACTCCAAGGTGATATACCTACCATTCCTCAGGTTTTTGAACTCTCTGCCCTTGGAGTTCTTGTCCATGCTGGAAAGAAACCAAGTTCCCTGCTCAAATTGCCTGGCATCAATAACAGAAAGGTGCGATTTGGTACAGAGAAGATGGTGACACTTATTTGTCTTGCTAAAATTAAGCTTTCCTGGGTGAGATTAGGGGGATATTTTTTTAAAAACTTTACAGGAAAAATACTGATGATTGAGAGAGGAGAAGTAGAATTTTTCATAGTAAGCAACAGTTCTAGAAACATGGGGGCTTGTATAAAGAATAGATTTGGGGCTTTTTAATGTCTTTTGAGAAGAAATGTGAACTAAATATGATTATAGAGACAGAGATTATATTAGAAACTGTCCACTCTCCTGATGTACAAGGCAGGGACTCTCAGTATCTCTGGGCATACCATCTCGGATTTAGGGCTAATAGGGCAATTTTCCTACACTCCTCACTTTCTCATTTGTGGGAAGCATTTTGAAGACAATGCATGCCCGTGTTAGTTGCTGTGGATTTCCAAACCAAATGGTAAATGTTGTTCCTATGACTACATCCTTCAACTGAATTTAGATTTTTCTCTTAACAAGTCTTTTAATTGGCATCTTGGGTTATCAATGTCGTACTCCAGAGTTGAGTTTAAAATATTATTTCAAGAAAAATCTTCTCTTCCTTCATCACTCCTGCAATATAGTCTGAAATGAAAAGGCAATGAATATTTGCCTTTGAAATAGAAATGTGTGTGTGTATGTGTGTGTTCACGTGCGTGCACGCACACTCAACGGGTGCAGTAAGTGATAGAGAAGGGTGGCAGGTGAGCACATGCTACCTGGGACAGGCAAGTTTAAAAGAAACTGGAAAGAAAGAGTTCAGAGTGAGCAGGTGTTGGAAAGATAAGAGGGAAAAGCTACAAAAGCACTGCCTTCCAAACGCTGCCATGATAGCTGATGCCTTCCATGCTAATCCTTTTACCTTAACAATATTGGGTTGTTCTGAACGCATTTGACACTCATGTTCTGAGGACATAGCTCATGTGCTGCCTCTTCAGGCTGACTCTTCCAGCTCAGTGTGTGAGCCACAGCATTTTCTGCTTTATCCTTTCCTGATTATTTGTATGTTATGTATCTGTTCTTTAAATTTTCTCTTCTACTGAAATATACATCCCACCAAACCCATCAGTTTAGCCTGTCCTAACTGTCATTGTTTGTGTTCAAGTATGTTTCTCTGAGTTTTATTTTTCTTTTGAGAGTTATGCTACTCTCAGAACTCTTCAGGATTTACTCAGAGCAGAGAGAGTCTCACTCGCAGAACTTCAAAGCAATGACCTTAAAATACACTCAAGCTCAACTTAAAAGGTTTGCCAGCTGTGACTGCACTCAGTGGCTTTCCATATTCTCTTTCTAAAGCTGAATAAAACACACACAGGACATAATGTGAGTTTCCGTTCCATTTAAAGATTCTCCAAGTTGTTCTTCTCCCGAGTGTTCCCCATTTCTCTCTGTCCTCTAAGGCTTTGAAGAGAAAACCGGAAGAGCTCTAAAAATATGCACATTCTCTTGAATCCAGAAAGAGGGACATATTAGTGATAATCATTTCCTTCTCACACTCTATCTCTCGCCAGAATAGAAACTCACAGACCACCTGCTTACTGAGGTTGCTGCCACCTGCATGTTCAAAACAGAACACTCTTGAGGGAAGACTGAAAACCCTGTGTTTATAAATCTCTTACAAATCAGTCACCCCTTAAAAATGTCACAGTTTCCTTTCCTTTCAACTCTTCTCCAAGCCCCTGATGAGTGCTTCTTCTTGCAGCACTGGCAGTGTCTTTAGGTCAAACCACTATGCTCAGACAGGCTTTCCTTTGAACTCTATTGACGTATCAGGCCAGCTTCTTCTATAAATTTACTTTTTGTAGATTTTACATTATTTTTAGTTGTGTGTAAGTGAGCATTTTATTCTGTGCACATGAGTATAGTTTAGTGCAGCAGCCAGAAGAGAGCATTGGTTCCCTAATGCTGCATTACAGACTGTTGTGTGTCACCCAATGTGAGATCTAGGAACCAAACTCTGGTCTCCTGCAAGAGCATTAAATACTCCTAACTGCTGAACCACCTCTCCTATTCAGACACAAGGATTTTATAATGTTACTTAATGCCTCTGTGTATCATAAAATGTGGAGATTAGTAAGACCTAAATCCTTCAATCATTATATTTTGCTGACTTAAAATATACACATTGTGCTGTGAATAGATTCAGCACAGAATAATCCTATATAAAAATATGACAGCAGCTACACACACTATCATTTTCATTGAAATCAGTACAATGCCTTCTTTAGCAAAGCAAAACTTATTCACCCTCAGTTTGATATATCAAACAGATCAAAGCCATTCAAAGAGATGTAGGAAAAGGCTTGCTGAGGGAACAGTGTGTGAACCAACACACTGCCTAGTGTATTGACTTAACTTTCTCTCTCGCCCTCTTCCTCTCCCTCTCCACCTCCTGGCCTGAAGCTTACAATGGAGGCCAGCCTACCCTCATTTTTGCAATCCTCTTGGCTCAAACTTCTCAGCGCTGATACTTTAGGCCTGTGTCACCATATGCAGCTTGAAGGAATTTCCAAGCCAATTTTTCACCCAGACAGATTCTCTCCTGTCTAAGCAACAACCAGAAATTTACATCTGAGCCATGAGTGGTACTCTTGGACATGGCTGAGCACACTGATCTATGAGTGACAGTGGGAAAATGACTCTAAATCAAATGATCATCATCAACAACAAAAAACCATACTAACAAAAGAAGACTCCATTCTGTAGACCCCTTTTACTTTGTGCAATTTACATTATATTCTTATCATTTTCACCAGTATTTGTGGATATTTAAGTCTCTCTTGCTGATGACCAACATTCAGTTCCATTTTGGTGGTTTATTTAACAGCCTAGTCAAAGCTGCAGTCTCTGCGATTCCCCACAGGCACTAACATGCTTCATTCTTTAATTACACACTTTTCTTTAAACGTGAAGCACTACTGCAGATGTAGGCTTTTTCTTTGGAAGAAAGCTCACATTTTTAGCCCATAGTTCAGTGTGCTTGTCATATTTATACATATACAGCTATCACCTATACACTGTAGGGCTTCTGCTAATATCCAGAACTTTGACATAAGTTGCTTTGCCAGAAACCACTATCCTGGTGGAAAGATTTGTTCAAATGTCTGTTTATAGTCAGGAACTGCTTGCTCTAAAATTTTGTGAAGCCATACAGCAAACACATACCCAAAGGCACAGCAACACACACAGAACACACAATGACACACAA
Source organism: Microtus ochrogaster (assembly GCF_000317375.1). Taxonomy (NCBI): domain Eukaryota; kingdom Metazoa; phylum Chordata; class Mammalia; order Rodentia; family Cricetidae; genus Microtus; species Microtus ochrogaster. Next base: position 1,213,213 of record NC_022027.1, on the reverse strand, counting down.
ACACATATAAATGCAACTACACAGATATATATATATATATATATATATATATATATATATATATATATATATAAACATACATGTATGAACACAAAATAGACCTAAACATAAATACATACACGAGCACACATATAAAAACACGAATACATATACGCAAACATTTAAACATGTAAGTACACACCACACACACAAACACACACACACACAGATCCTAAGTCTATGACTTTCCTGGAAGTGAGCAGTGCCTAATACAGGCTTGGTACCCTCCCTTGCAGCTAGCTTCCTTGAGTTATTTCTTAACTTCAGGGTTTCAGAGACCATTGTGCCTTCATTTCATATTAAAAACTAATGCAGTGGAAGAGACTAATGTCACAAGCAGGGACTCTGTCCTCTTCATGGGATATCGATGGTTCCCTTGTGCCTCCCAGCTGGCCCTGCATTTCACCCACTCTTATACACACTCAGTAAATCAGGAAAGATGAACCTCAACCTTGAAATGAAGTGGGCCAGGAAAGCAGCAAGCTTTATCTCATGTTCTGTTTGAGGTCAACCTAGAGAACCTCAAGGACGTCTCACATAAAACATTTCATAGATCAAAATGAAAATGCCAGGTTGTATAATTCAGCCTGTGTTATGCATCAACTCCCTATCACTTCATTGGTGACTTCCATTTAATATGTGTAAGTAGCCCAGCCTTCCCAAGTCTATCAGCTTGTAAAAATTAAAAGAAATAGAAACTGTACTAGCTGTGTTTGAAATACAGTTGGAGAATTTCCTGTATTTGAAATGGACAGAATGTACAATTTCAACATGATATGGGAATTGGGAGACCAGAGGACTCTATCACTATGTGAAATCTGTCAGATTCTTCAGTCAATATTATGTATTTAATAGCACCCACATGAGTATTGCCTATATTCAATGAAATTCATTTATCATTCTCACCATGAAATCCTCTAAGGTAAGTTTGAATAAAAAGTCATATGGAGAAAAAAAATCCATTAGTTTCCCATTTTCTTTCCCACTCATTTTAGGTGAATTGCTTATCCCAATTGTCCAGTCCTTTTGAAATTTACACTCAAATATCACATATGAGGTAAATCTCCAGGGTGGTTCCCAGTTCCCACAGCAAACCCACTGAAACAGGAACGTGAAAAAGCAAAGCAGCACTGAATGAGCCACAATGCTTCTGGACTTTGTGCTATGCGTTTGGAAAGCACAGAATTCCCACCACACTTAATAGCTCCTTGTGTGCCTACGTAGATCCATTACAAACCAAAGTGATTGGCAAAGCCCGATTCTTTTGCCTGTGTTTGGCACAGTATCTGCACCATTTAGGACAATACCTACTTTCCCTGCTTCCACAGTATAGACACAGTGGAAGGATACATCAAAATGATCGTTGCTTCTATCTGGTATATGTAAAATTTCTAAGTTTGCAAGCTTCTGAGCACATTTCTTCTCTCTGTAGATTCTTGAATAGAACTTTGACTTTTAGGCAATGAACAGGGTAAAGCATCTCCCTAGCCTACAGCCGTTCAAACTAGAAGCTAGAAAGAGAATAGCTAGAAGGCCCATTGGGGGCAGACACTTGACAGATGCATTGTTAAGTGGCTGAGCACAATTCAGATGAGGAACTTCTCTCTGTCGATTTCTTCATAATGGAAGGAGCCCAGCATTTGTCAGGGATTCTTTCACAAGATGCTAACCTCACTGATGCTGGTGGACTCTGGATGGCTTTTCTTAATGTCCTCTTCTTGGTGAATAAGAGTCAAGGGATAGATTGTAGTTGGTGCACCAGCATTCAGAACTCTGGGCTAATGTCTCTTTTAAGAGCAGCAGGTTAGCAGACTTACTTCACTCCACAATATTCACCATGTCTTTCTTTGAAGTCTCACGTATCCATGGGTTCTATAAGGAGGATTCTGAGTTCATGGAGCATATCAATGCAGAGTTCAATGAGCAGAGGGAGGAATTGATTTCTATGTCCACTTTATTCATAGAATCAGTGATCTGAGAAGGCAGTTGATTTACACCCTTAAACGACCTTCCCTTTCATCTCCATTGAGCAGACCTCATAGGGAGGAGCCAATCATTCCAAAGCTCACTCTTACCCCTCTGGTATGGTGGTCAATGGTTGTGAGATGTTTTCCATATCATTTTCATCTATTGTTCTCTTCTTTCATTCTTTAATATGTGTGGTCAGGTGTCGCTTGAACTTCTGAGTCAGGTTAATGTTTCTCACAAGAGACTCAGACTCTTCCAGGGGCTTCTGAATTGGGAGGGGATTTGAGTAGAGCAATCAAACCACTAAGAATATACATGTGCTAAAATGGTAATAACATACACCCCTAATTACATTCTAAAATATGGCAATGAATCTTCATAATAGAGTTCAAGTGTACCCCCATGCTTCCCTCATCCCTCCTGTGCTGTTTCAGCTCCTTCAGTAAGGCACACATATTCCTACTGCAAGACAACAAGTTACTTTCTCAACAAATATTTTTAATAGGATAAAGCAGTTTAATGAATTAATAAGTGCTTTCTCTAAGTTATAGCAACAAATAAGTAATTTAATCCTGTAACTATCTATAAAACTGCATTGGACAGATATTTGTAATATATGTCTACCAGTTTTGTAAATTAGTTTATGCTTTCAGTGACGCCATGGTTCATCTTAAAAACTCATGAAACTTCAAGGTGTTGTTTTCTCTGCTGTGAAATGTACCACATTTTCCTTATTCATTCTTTGGTCAAGGGGCATTTAGGTTGTTTCCAGGTTCTGGCTATGACAAACATTGCTGCTACAAACATAGTTGAGCACATGTCTTGTGGCATAATTGAGCATCCTTTGGATAAATACCCAAAATTGTGGTTTTGGGTCCTGAGGAAGGTTGTTTCCTAATTTTCTGAGAAATCGCCATACTGATATCCAAAGAGGCTATACCAGCTTGCATTCCCACTAGCAATGCAGGAGTGTTCTTTAGCATAAGTTGTCATCAGTGTTTTTGATCTTTGCCATTCTTACAAGTGTAAGATGGAATCTCAGAGTTGTTTTGATTTGCATTTCTCTGATGACTAAGGATGTTGAGCATTTTCTTAAGTGTCTTTCAGCCATTTTAGATTCTTCTGTTGCGAGTTCTTTGTTTTGGTCTGATTGGCAACAGTGTCTTACATCTGTGTAAAAATAAATGAATACCTGTAGTGATTAACAAAGCAACTTAGACCAGCATTGTGTTAAGGGTTAGCTCTGGACAGACAATCCTGGTTTCAGTCCTTCTTCAGCAGCGTAGCTCTCCATGATCTTGTTGAGCTGTCTTCATTTGCAGTCTTATTTCCGCACACACAAAATGGACAAGGTCATGTTGCCATCATTGTAAGAATCAGATGCGTATTATTATAAAATGAAGAATGGAGGAAATATTTCACAATTGGCATTGTTTCATTTTGCATATATCCTTGTATGTGTCTCTGACGTTGAAATCAAGTACGCATTTATGAGCATGCTTGATAAAATCATCCCTGTGATAATCAGCTGTTTAATAACTCCAACTGTTAGTTCTGAATCCTGAATCTGTTCATTGCAGCTTCATTTTGGGGATTCCTATCTATTCTTTGAATTTCAGGCTTTTTAAATTCACAAAATGAGAATGGACTCAGTATATTGACTATATAAGTGCTTTTAGCCACATACATATATGTAAGTATATGCATGAAGCAGTAACAATGAAGAGAACATAAATTTAGGAGGGATTACAGGTATTTTGAGAAACGAGAGGTGGGTGGGACTGATGCAGATACAGTGTTTGGGTCTCAAAAATAAAATAAAAAAACATCATTTTGGAAGAATGTCAAAAAATGTCATAATCTAAGGATCACCTGCAATAGAATTGTCTTGATTATCACTTCATCCCTTGTGTTTACTCTTTGCTAAGCATCACTGTGTGGATACACTACACTGCTGGTGATTTAGCAAGTATAACAGTTTCATAGAATCGGAAATTAACTCAAAATATTTTAAAAATGAGCATAAATTTGTCTTTATTCATTAGGAAATGTCTACTTGATGATTTGCCTGTATCCTACTGTAAAATGTAGAATTCTTCTGCAAGAGTCTGGTGATTTTTAGAGGGGCAAATGTTCTCACAAGCGTAAATGAGAATTGTTTTAAATTCTGAGGTACCCAGAACAACATATGGTATGCTAACAATGCTGGCACTGGCTGGAGCCACAGTTCTGCTACTGAAACATTTTTTTTTTCTGCAAAAGGCCAAAACCTCTGCCTATTCAGGAAAACCTCAGTTCCTGCCCATACAAGCAGCAATTCTCCTTAGGAGCCTGCAGAACATCTCTGTAATAATAATGTTGACATTGCAGTTGCCCCTAACATTACTAGAAAACACGTGGAACCAATGCAGCTGTTCCTTGTCAGTCTTGTCTCTCTGTTAGGACTCCCTCAAAAACTTGGAGACATGAAGTGCTCTGTCAGGATTCCCCTAGAATCTGGAGTTGTGACTGCTCTGTCAGCATTCCCTCAGGGAATGTGGGAACCACTGGTGTCAGGCCTGTCTCAGAAGCTGCTACAACTGGCCAGTTTGGCTCTGTTTTTGAATATGTAGACTCACCCCTAAAACCAAAACTAAGCTGCCATGGGCCCTGATCCCTCATTTCCTGGCAACTGCTCCTTGACAACACTGCTCATGAAGAAGCCATCTTCCTGTTTGGGGTAGCCTCTACATCCTTCTCCCTGAAGTGTAATTAAATTTCCTAAATTAGTGAGAAGGTCATATGACTCAATTACTTTGAATTCACAGATGCACAGTTTTCTTTCCTTTTTGAATCTTCATTATCTTTTGCCAATAAATTTGCCTCACTCTGGTGCAAACGGCAACATTACCAAAGCAAGGAATTTCTTTGAATCTGGTATTGAATCACCATGGGTTTTTATTACAAGTCAAACTCTGTGAAGCTCATGGCTTCCTGGGTTTGTCAAAGTTTTTAACTTAGAAACAATTACACTGTCCCAAGTGACATTAACAAAAGAACTTGCCCTATGATTATTTATTCAGTATACCCATGGAAATGGGTAAGAAGATTGTATAATCTTCAAATTTCAAAAGGAATTAGAATCATCTGATCTTAGAATTCAAATATAATTGAGAGTAAATATTATGTTGTAGATACCATGAAATTTAAACTATTAATTTGTGTGTGTGTGTGTGTGTGTGTGTGTGTGTGTGAGTTTATGCATGTGACCGTGTGACTGTGTGTGTACATCCATCTTTATGAGTGTTTTAATAATAATTCTCTCTGGCTCATTTTTATATGTTATTCTTCCTAGATAGACCCCAAACTTTTCTGTTTTGAAGAACAAACTGCTTTGTCGGCCTGATGATGATGCTCTTTCTCACCAGTTATAGAAATGAGGCTTAAGAAACACTTTCTGACACACTGAGAAATTCCTTTCTGTGGCCTTGCTCCAAACCTTCATTTGCAGGATGGCAGACATTGACAGTTGATGAAAGTTTTAGATTTTAAACAGAGTTTGTACCAGGCACACAGAAGGTAACATTTTATTTGAAATATAGACTTCTCAAGGAAAGACAAATTACACTTATTAGGCAAATATTTTCTATAGGTAATTAAATGAAGCTCATTTTTACTTTGTCATGACAGCAAGAGAAATGTGCCTATTCCTGGTGGTCCTTGCTTTGTTTGTTTGATTGAGTTTTAAAGTTTCCTTTAACATAACAGTTTCTAACCATATCTTGGATGATTTTTGGGTCACATTATAGTATTGAGTTACTTTAAATTATAGTGTTGCGGGAGGTCCTTCCGCTCCTCCAGCCTATAGCCGCTGAGATACCAGCCCATTGGGGCGTGGTCTCTCTCTCCCTTTAAAAAAGCGG
>NC_022027.1:1184862-1199639 GCF_000317375.1 Microtus ochrogaster | reverse complement strand
AATAAATAATACCCTATTAATCATAATTCCAAACTGCTGTGGCATTGTTTGTGACTTACGCCTACATTATAGTTTTAAGATAAATTGTTTAAATTATAATATTTTCTCTAATATAAAGGTTGCTTTATGGGTTTGTGTACGTGTGCAATGCCTTAAGCGTTCAGAAGAGAAATGATCCAATGGATTCCCTGGAGCTGGAGTTACAGGCAGTTATAAACCGCCACATGCAGGTGCTGGGGACTAAACTTAGCCCTCTGCTAGAGAAGTATATAAACACAAATGATGAATTCTCTCACCAGCCCTAAGGTTGATTATGCACAAAAAATTTCATGTTTCACATTTATTAGGTGATTTACTGATGAACTAATTCAATAAGGAGAGAGTAAATTGTTTGTGTGAATAAAAAGTGCATTAGAAATCAGGGGTTGAAAATCCCCTCAGGGGCCTAGGAACTATTCTCTCCTGACATGGGAATGTAGAAGAGGAAAATGGCCTAATTATAACAGCCAAGGTCTTCATCAGAGTAAACATGCATCCTTCTAGAAACTCCCATAAGTTGGGTCTTGTTGGCTGTTGGTTAATGTTCCCCAAAAAGAAGGAAGAAAGAAGGAGTCATTCAAGCTCCTTTCTGTACCTCACAAATGTTTGAATGTAATTATTTTCCAATTTCACTTGGACTTGCGGTCATAGGAGGTGTTAGAGCATATATTTTGAACAATTATTTTATTTATTTGTTTATTTGTTTTTTGTATACCTGTGAAGATCAGAGGACAACTTGAAGCAGTCTATTCTTTCCTTCTACTTCTTGGATTCATAGGTTCACTGAAGCATCATACTAGGATCATTAGACTTGGGGGCAAGTATCTTCACCACCTAAGCCATATTTCTAGCTTTGGTAGAAGAGTATATAAAGAGTATTAGAGTAAATGAAGGTGAGACTTCATCTATGAAGCTCTGAGAAAGTCATCATCCAGTCTGGTGTTACTTTTGTATTCCTGTAATTGATTTCTCATTTATTCACTCTGAGTACAATAAATTCACTGTTAACCAAACTGAATCTTAATGGAACAATACTTTGGTGTGCCATCAGTACTTTACCAGAAGAGAGTACACATTTGTTTACATCTCTCTAGAGAAGGAGTCCTCAGAACACATGCACAAGTCATGGGATTTATTGTGACCATGACTACTATTAACAGCAATGCAGAAAGCAAAATGATGGCAATATGTTATCATGTAATTTAGTTAATATTACCATCTGTTTATTCTCTGCCTCATCTCTACCTGACACAAGGCTCAAGGATGCAATAATGAGTCAGATTGGTATTTTTCTGGGAAGAACACACCGACCTTTGCAAGAAAACAAATGAGTGCAGTGTTATTTACATCTCAGAGTCCCTATTGATGAGGCTTCAGATAGCACTAAGGGATGCACCTGACTCTCCCTGACACAGGGTCCAAACATGGTGATTCCAAGCTGGATCCTCTGTGGTGCATTCATGGTTCCTAGCATAGAAATGAACTACTGAAGAAGTACAATTTCTGGAAAGCTCTATCAAGATTTTCATTTAAATTGTAGAAAAACTGAAGTACAGAGAAGTTATAGGAGATAGCATCATGCAGAGATTTTAAAGTTAGTGTGCAACTAGGATCCCACACTTGCTGTGAATCCGATTCACAGACTCAACTGTGTGTCGTTCATTAGTAGTTCTGTTAAATCCATGGAGACATTGGATAGTTCAAGCAAATATGGCCATTGATTTATTCTAATATGGCAGACAGCCTGTAAAAAGGAATGGGAATTATTTCCTAAGAATTAGAGAGAAAGAAGTAAGGATCCAATTTTCTTTGGCTGAGTGTTGTCCTGTCTGCCTAGCACATTCATGAACATCTATGATCAAGATCAAGGTATGAAGCCAGGACTCCAAGAACTAACTGAGAAGAGAAGCTGAACTGTTCATGACTGACGGCCATTGATTGATGTAAACTTGGAGGTGATCTTTCCAGGGTCTTCCCAAGTGACTTGTTTGTCTTCTCTGTGGTTAAAATTGGTTGAAACCAGATGCAGTTTTGTTCCTGATAACTCATTCCAAGATATTCAACACTGTAAAACTTTTGAGATAGCAATGCGGTAAATCATTAAAATGGAGATGACTTTAAATACTCCTGTGTGCACATCAGCCATTTCTGTTGAAGAGAATAAATGCCTATTTTAATTGTTAAAATTGAGATACATAGAGAGTTGTGCACCTTTAAGACATAAGGCAGATAAAATTCTTATACATTTCATGCAGCAGTTCCATTTTGAAAGCTCTAATAAACCATCACAACAGGAGATGTTACTGAAATTCTTTCCTACTCAGCAAATATTGTGGAACCTCATGCAAGTTCCTGTGTGTGCCTGAAGCTTCACAAACACTATGCCATATAGTGTGTGCCAGCTTATTTAACTGCTCCCCTGTCTAAGATTGCCTAGAAGCTTCTGTAGACAATCTTTAAGTCAACAGGCTTTTCACACTCCTAGGGAAATATCTCTGGTTCATTTTCTGTATAAATATTAGTTACACAGTTACCGAAGAAAAGAAAAAACCCACAAAACTATTAGACTGTTGCTTGCCCCAATCTTGAATATTTACCCAGTTATCATCATGTGGTTCATTAGTTAAAACTGCAGACCCTGTACTGACCTTAACACTCACACCAAGTTCATCATTTTGCCATCAATGTGTGATACTATATATCTGCCACCTGCTGGATCAAACAGAAAGGTTTTGCAGCAAAAGTCCCATTGTCCATCAATTTTCTCTTCTCTCCCCTTCACCAGACTTGTAAAGTAATATTATTTTCTGTGCTTCTGTAGCTTTTCCATTCTAGGATTACATATTGTTGTAATTACATAGATTTTTCAGATGGAGAAGATCTGTTATTAATAATTTATTTGTTTTCTTAGCTGAGATAAAATACTTTCAACTATTTCTGAACTTCAGTGAACCTTCATTTGTTTGTTTTGTTGTTGCTGTTTTGTTATTTCAAGATCAGCAGGCTTTCTCTGTATAGCCTTGGCTGTCCTGGAACTTGTTCTGTAGATGAGGCTGGACTTGAACTCCTAAATTCGAGATTCTCTTGACTTGTCCTCCTGAGATCTGGGATTAAAGGTGTATACCACAACTGCTCAGCTCCTCCATTTGGTTTTGTGTATCAATTCTATTGATTTATGTTTCCATTTCAATTGATTTCCTGCTGTAATGATTTCCTCTATTTCTCTGGGTTTAATCTTTATTGTGGTTCTGCAGTGGAAATACAGATGATTGATTTGAGAATTTATGTTGAAATATATTCATTAATCTTCATATATTTTACAAGGATTTCTACAGCTGTTAGAAGCCCTCTATTTTACTGTATTGACTGCATATATTTGCATATTTCTTATCATTTCTACTCAACTCAAATTTTTAAGAATATCTTGATATTTCTTCATTGGTCCATATATCATATCTTTGTGTCTTGTGGTTACATAGTGTTCTTATTTTTGATGTCTCGTTTTTCTTATCCATGTTTCAGAAGCAAGTGCTGTATGTTTTTTCCTGATTTAAACTTCTTAAAAAGTAGATCATGACCTCTAATAGGATCTCACTTGATGAATACTTCATGAGTTTGAGGAAAATTCATCCTCCCCTATTGTTTGATATATAATGTATGTATTTTAAAATTGTACCACAATCAATAGCTATAAAGTATTTCCTACCTGGTAGCTGATAATTGTATCACAGTTGAATAATAATGAGTGTATCATAGTCTGTAGAAGTTAATAAGACCTAGTTGACTGGGGTTCTGGTTGGTTTAACTAGGTCCTTCCGCTTGGTTTTCTTGCTAGCCTTTTTGACACTTATACATGAATCTCCTATCACAGATTTATCCACCTTTCCTGAAATTTTATTACTTTGAAGTAGTGCAATCTGACACCTTCTCGATAGACAACTTAAGGACTGTGATACTATAATGTTTTTCATGAAAATAGGCCCCTCTGTCCTTTCATGATGACCACTTCATCTCTGATAACTGCTGTTTGATGTATATTATTTCTGACACTGATATAGATATGGATGTTTTCTTTTAATTGGGCATTGTAAGACATATTTTCACACTGATATTTTTATAATATCTCAATAGCTGTACTTAAATTGCTTTTCCTATGAACAAACAGTTGTACCTTATTTTCATGATCAACTCTGACAAATTCCTTTAACTAGTACGGTTAGACCATTGATGTTCAAAGTAGTCATTAAGATAATTGGATTTAGATCTATTCTTCTTTCTGCTTTTGATGTCCTACATTTGCTTCCTTTTCATTTTGTCTTTTTCTACAGTTAGGGATGTTACTTATTCTACATGGTCCTATTATTTCCTTTATTCCTCCCTCGACATATCAGTTACATTATTTTTATTATATTTTATGGTAGATCTAGCATCCATGGTAAACATTTACATTTAATCCGAGCCTATTTTCAATAGGTACTTTACTTTCTATATAGGTTCTTTTAAATAACAATCTATTTTGTTCCTTCCTGAGCACACCTTGTAATTTTGCTGTCATTTTATGTAGAAATAAGACTCTTTTCAGACACTCATTCATACCGACATGGTACTGATAGACATATACAGTCCATGCATATACATAGCCACATATACATGCTACATTTTATAAAGAGAGAACATATTAAATATGTGCAGTACACAGTACAAGCAAACCCATACTGTACGTTACATACATATACACACATATACATATACCACAAGCATACACTGCTTGCAAACATACAGAAAAAATACAACATACACACATACTACACATCACAGTAAACATATATAACACCCCTACATACACGTAAACCACAAAATATACACTATACACGTTAATAAGTGGACCTATGGGGAAGCAGAAAATTTCAGACAGCATCACATAGGCATGTCTATCCTAGAAGATGGCATTGCTATGAGGGGAAGCATATGGAAACTGATTAAAATATGAGTACAGAGCACTAATGAATTGGTCACTCTCATGAGATAGATGAATTGAGCCTTGATGACCCTTTCTTCCATGTTAGGAAGCAATTAGATGTCCTTGATACCTTGATATATGAACAGATATCCTCATCATGTGACAGAGCTGCTGAGGTCTGATTTGGGAGCTCCCAACCTCTGGAACTGTGAGATGCATTTTCCTCTCGATTGTGGTAGTTTGCAGCGGCCTGGGTGAACCAGAAGAGCACATACATAGTTTACTTTTGTTTTTGTTTTTAATTTAATTTATTTATTCTTCTGTCATAATCTGGACTGTTCCTCCCACTCCACCCTCCACAGTCCCCTCATCGCACCTTCCCTATCCTCTAGATCCTCTGCTCCTCTGTTTCCTTTCAGAAAAAGAGCACTGCACCCAGTGATACCAAACTTGACATAATAAGATGCAATAAAACTAGGCATATACTATCCTATTAATGCTGGACATGTCAACCCAGTAGGAAGAAAAAGGTTGCACAAGCAGGCATAATAGTCAGAGACACCCCCACTCCCATTTTTAAGGGTCAACAAAAACCCCAAGCTAAACAACTACAGCATACATGCAGAGGGACTGCTGCAGACTCTCATAGGCTCCATGGCTGCAGCTTCAGGCTCTGACCCCCTGAGTCCTGCTTGGTTGATTCTGTGGACTGTGTTCTCCTGTTTTCCTTTCCTTGACAGCTCTGGCTTCTACTGTCTTTCCTTCCCTTTTAGGGTAGCAGTTCTCAACATAACTTCGCAACCCCTTTGGGGGTTAAAGAACCCTTTCACAGGAGTTGCATATTGTAACTTTACATTACATTTCACAACAGTAGCAAATTTACTGTCATGAAGTGGCAATGGGGATAATTTTATGGCTGGGGTCACTACAACATGAGGAACTTTATTAAAGGGTTGAAGCATTCGGAAGATTAAGAACCATGGTTTAGGGAGTATATCCACTCTGCTGGAAACTTGCAGCCTTCAAGCTTCTGAGTATGTGAATTGCAGCCCTACATTGCATTTAAAGGTATTTTTGGTTATTATGTTTCATTGTCTCTGTAGTTTTTTTCTTTCTTTATTTAACTTCAGTCTTTCTAATTATACATGTCAAGGTTTAGGTAGTGGTTGTGCAACCCTTTGATAGCATATTCTGTTTCCAGCCTGCTTTGCCTCTTTACTATTGACAATTTGACTAGCTCACAGATTCTTTTCTCTGTTCTTTACAGTGAGTGGGTTTGCTCATCAGATGTGCTCTTCACTTGTCATGGAGTGTTTTAGCCTCTGATATTTGTCTCTGCTCACACTGACACTTGTTCTTTCATGGTAATGAAATTAGACTATTAGATCCCTTAGCCTGTTCACTTTATTTGTATTAAATTCCTACCTTAATGATTCCAAAGTCTCTATTATGTCTGCTTTCAATGTTAATTTTCTCAGATTGTGCATTTATGTCTTGGTGTGCTTATAATTCTCATGGTGAGAGATGGTTATGTAGATAAAAGCTGCTACTGAGAGCCTTCAATAAGCTTACAGGATGTGGAAAAGACTCTAATTCTCCAAGAAGACTCAATCCTTAGCCTGTGGCCTAGACTGTAAACCTCAGGAGTGTTTCTTAGCCACACTCCATGTGTGACAGGAGGGGCTCTGTGGCCAGGAGCTGAGTGGATCCCATCTTGCACGCGGCTGTTTGGGACTCCTAGATCTGGTATTTTCTATCTGTCTGCTCAGCTTGATTCTTACAGTTTCACAGAAGGTGAAATCTGATTAATGATTTCTCCTAATGGCATGTCCCATTAAGGAGCATGCTCTGACCCTTCTAATAGCAGGATCATTAGCAGATTTTCCAATGGTACTTAGTTTAGAAGTCTGGCAGTTTCTCTTCACTCATTTTATATTGTGTCTATTGGCCTTCCCTGAGGCCTGTGTGTCTGACTTTTCCTTCCCATAGCCCCCTCGCTGCTTTTCCCAAGTGTTGGTCATGGGGAGAATGTGAGGGAGATTGTCAGAAATAAGAGTGGGAAACCAAAAGCCAGTCTTCTGTGAACAAATCCACATGAGTTTTGCTCAGAGCAATATTGGTCTCTAAAGAGATGGGAGATATGATGAGCATGACACACCTGTATGTGAATCTCCCAGGCATGTGACAGTCATAATAACATAGACTAGAGAACATAGACTCAGAAAGTTGAAGCACATGTCTTCTTGGGGAGTGATCTGAGTATGCTTTGTGTCTTTATTATAGGTCATACTGCCCAACATTTTAGTGAGAGGGGAAAGTTTTCATTTGAAATATAAGCATTAAAAATTAAAATTTCATGATGGAAACTTACTTTCATATGCTTTTGACTTGTCAAAAATTTTGAATAATATGATAATATAGCTTTACAGAGCTGTAGTCATGTAGTATAATGCAAATTAGTAAGTTAGTAAGGGTGATTATGGAAGGTGACTTAACCACTCAATGTCTTCTTGTGTCGTTTAGGGGTAGGTACACAATATTGTGATGATGATGTAGAGCGGCATGGTACACACCACACACTGGAGACTGGAAGCCTCATCAGGTTCTGTTGTCACAGGGGAGTTCTGTGTAAAATCAGCTCCATTTTGGTAGTCTTCACCCTTTGTGAATCCAGATCCCATCTTTCCTTCCAGAGTATCTCTTATACCTAACATCAGGACAAGGAAGATGCTCAAACTTCAGTTACTGGGATTCCTACAGAGAGTTCTCTTTTGTTCACACATCAGAAGCCAGTGATAGATATTCCTGCTTCTACATGTTCTACATGCCCAGCTGTTGATCAACACAAAACATACCTCCTGTTTGTGTATGTGTGTGTGTGTGTGTGTGTGTGTGTGTGTGTGTGTGTGTGTGAGAGAGAGAGAGAGAGAAAGAGGAAAAGAGAGAGAGAGAGAGAGAGAGAGAGAAAGAGAGAGAGATTTGTGTTGTTATGTTTTGAACTTCTTGATTTTGGTTTTGCTTTCTTCTTTGTTTGTTATGATAAAGCATAATTGTTTATATCCTAGGTGAGGGACTTACTTTGAACCCACATTCTCTTATTTCAGTGACTTCCTGTTTCAAAGACAAAACAAAGGAAAAAAAAGAAAGAAATGAACAATTGAAGGGTTTTTATAACAAAGATATTTCAAATACATTAATTATCTTAGTATTCACAAGTGTTTTTCGCATAGCTAATATTATATATGTTTAGTAATAAAGAGATGAGGCTTGGACTACATAAATGGGAAAGAACAGAAACTAAAATTTTGCATAAGTGTCTTAATTCTAAAGCCATCACTTTACTTTACAGCTTCACTCTACTGCCTCTCCTGCAAGGAGAGGAAGCTTGCAGGAAGATTTCACATTTGTCATATATGGATGCACAGAATTATGATTTTGGAGACTTAAGAGCATACCCCAGCAAAGTTTATATTTGCAATAGTGGTAGGGTACAACATTCAGAGGCCACAGCTAACACAGATATGTCATGGATGAAGGAATGGCAAGAAACAGAAGGATCTACTGAGATTTCTCCCATGAACCAGTGGAAGAGTATGAAGTCTGAAGCAGCAAATTGGAGGTGCAATGATAGAGACAAGAAGTGTGTGGAGATGTACGAAGGAAGAGTGGGTAGGGTGTGACCACACAGTGCATGTGTGGTCTGCAAAATTGCTTTTGATTAAATCCTACCACCTGTCCTTAAATATCAATTTACATTTCAGACACCCTTGTCAGCTCCACTGGTTTTCTGCTTCATGCTTCTCTCATGAAATTGTCGTAGCTTTTTACCTTGCATCTTACCTGAATGTGCACCTCATTATCTTCCTAAACGTCATTCCCACAGAAGGCTCTGTCTACATGTCTTATAAGATACAACTACAGAGAATTAATACCCTTAAATATCAAGTCTAACAGAAGCTGGCTTAAAAACCCTTGATGTACCTCACAATTTGTGAGGTGTGCATGACTTGACTTCTCAAGTTCCCCAGAGGGAATCAATTCCCTGTCACTCACAGTAGTAAAAAGATTGAAAAGGTAATCTTTTCTCGCATAGCTCCTGGAAAGACTAGCTAAGACATCTAATGTGAAAAACTTCTGTGTGCAATGTTCTGCTTTTCAGTGACTCAGATAAGTCTCTGATTAATTACTTGTGACTGGTTTAGAAGTCTCCAGTTTCTTCTATCCCAAGCAGTTTCCATAGTGTTTCTGTTCTCTTCACATACTATAGAATAATCAAGCTTAGTGTTTCTGTTCTCTTCACTTACTATAGAATAATCAAGCTTGGTGATTCTTCTTCCTAGGTGTGCATTTCTGTGTCTTTTAAGTTCTACAAAAATTAAAATTGCACTGGGGGAGCTAAACAGAAATGGGACCCTTTATTGTGGCCAGTAACAAAAGGAAGATACTTAAGATCATCTTTGTGAAGCGTCAGACAAGCTCTCAGAAAAACACTACATGCCGGAGGAAGCAACCACTCTCAAGCAAAAATAAATTGTTTGTATTTGCTTATTTTATTTCTTTCTGTTATAATTGAGTCATCATCATTAGCTGCTGCTGTCCACATTTAGGCTCTTCCTTTACCTAAAAGACCAAAAATTGTTTACTTAAGTATACACTTCACAGATAATTCTAAGAGAATCTGCTTTGGTTTAAAACTAACATTTTATGATATGACTATAAGCCTACTGGGGCCAAGGAGTGGAATGTGGTGATTTGAAAGAAATGGCCTGATAGGCTCACAGGGACTGGAGTTACTAGGAGGTGTGGCCTTGCTGGAGTAACTATGGCTTTGTTGGAGGAAGTGTGTTACTGAGAGTGAGAATTGAGATCTCAGAAGTTCAATCTCTATCCTATCGAATGTGGCTTATAGTCTCTTCCTGATGCCTGTGGACTCAGGTGTAGAATTTTTCCTCCTTCCACAGCACCATGTCTACCTATATGTCACCATGCTTCCAACCATGACTATAATGAACTAAACCTCTGAACTGTAAGTCAGCCCTAATTACATGTTTTCCTTGTAAAAGTTTCTGTGCTCATGGTGTCTCTTCATAGCAATAAAACCCTAATTAAAACGTAGGTTAGCCGAAAATTTGCATACATTTCAAAGATCCTGAGAAAAATTCTTAGTTGTAATCTTCTTAGGTAAATGTTCTTTAAAAGAGAAAAAAATCTAAATTTTAGTTGAGGTGAGTAGACCATTAAGAACATTATCCCAATTCCTATTAAAATTTAAAAGAAGTGGTTCCCATTTTCTTTTTATTTTGTGGTAGAAAATAGTGTCAGCATTGGAAAAGCAGTCCTATGTCCTTTGATCTTCTGACCTATGACATCTATAAGTCAGGTTGTTTAGCAAGATGGGTTTCACAAAAATGCTCTTTCTGACTTATAAATACTCCTAGTCTTTCTTCCTTGTCCTGTGAAATGTTCATTTTGAGTGGGTTACTCATCCTATGATAAGATGTAATCATAAGTTACTCATTGAAGGCCTATCTCCAAGTACAGTACTATGTGCTATTGGAACTTCAACTCTCGAGTTTAAGGGAAAGATAATTCAGTTCATAGCATATACTTCTGATCTAATAAGAAAATAACAATGTAACAATGATATTAAAGTCAAAGTTTTCAACAGAAATGAGTGAGAACATGGGGCATTTAACTTTTGGGGGGAGACAGTGTCATTCCCAATATAAACATACAACTCACTTACCAGTTTTTATTAATGAATCACAGTTATAAAAAGTGTTTTGGTAAGTTTTGCTTTGGCTCTACAGACTGGTATCACATTTTATGATGTAAACTTCTAAAGATTCCCCTCTGTATGCTGTGAGTAAGTTTTATTACCGCTGGTTAATAAAAATGATTCTTTGGCCTGTGTTGGGGCAGAATCTAACTAGGCAGGATAACTAAACTGAATGTAGTGAGAAAGACGGCAGAGTCAGGGAGAAGCCATGTAGCTGCCAAAGACAGCAACACCAGACCTTACTTGTAGGCCACAGCCTCATGGTGATTCACAGATTAATAGAAGTGGGTTGATTTAAGATATAAATGCTAGCTAGGAATATGTTTGAGTCACTGGCCAAACAGTTTTGTAATTAATATAGTTTCTGTGTCATTATTTGGGTCTGGGCAGCCAGGAAATGAACACACAGTCTCCATTTACAAAGGAGAATGAGTTTCATAAGGAAAACTGCAGTATAGCATTTAAGCACCTGAGAAAATAAAATTAAACCATCCAGCTAATGTTAGAGTCTAGTCTGAAAATGCAATGTAGGCAGATAGACTCAGATCAAGAAGTCATACCAATAGTGGGAATAAATGCACATAGCACAAGTAATTGTCTTAAGGAAAATTGTTGAAAATAATACTAAAAATCACAGCATAAATACAACTAAAATGCTACTGATAATACACATATTTAGGGCTGGAATGGGGAAGAAACAAAATTGAAAATGGAAATTTTCTAGTGGAACTAAAACTTTTATATTTTTCTTACTTTTTTGAAATATCCAATGTGTAAGTAATTTACAAAAACACTTTCATTCTAATATATGGCACATTTTCTTTATATTCTGTAGTTCCTCATTAGGACAGAATATTCTGAGACCTCTGAGAGTAGAACAAGAAGAAACTCCACATTCATTTCTCCAGAGCATTTGATGAGTTTAATAGAAGCAGACACTAGCCATGCCCACCCCCTCAGGGTGTAAATGTTGCTGAGGTAGGACATTCTTTATGTCTTCCATTGGTTATCACACTTAGGTAAATTTTATTAAACATGTCTATTGAAATCTTCTCTATGGATACTCAGTCAACAATCTTTTCAAAGTGCCCATGTCCATCTTTAAGGAAACATTAGCCTTGATTAACTTTGCTCCTTTTCCATCATCAGACATGCACATGAGCACACATACTAGTTACTAACTTTTGTCCTCCTGATAGTAATTTCATATAAATTCTTACTCTCAGGTAAGATGTTCAGCCTTTTTATTATGGTTTGTTTAGAAGTCACATCTTTACAAGATGTTTGTTGTTGATGGAATCAATTATATGGATGAGGGAAAATAAACAGTGTGTTCCTTACTTAACTGTTGGTCTGGGGGAGCCTGGATGTCAACCAAGACTGGCTGGGGGGGGGGTGCTGGGATTGAGACATGGAGGCTTCTTTTCAGATGGAAGAACAGCAATTTTTATTTTGCCTCAGCTAAAGCCTTTTATACTGCTACTGCTTCTGTGGAAAAACATGAGCTAGAAAGAACACAAACATCCTTGTCAATTACAGACCACAAGGAAGTTTCGCTGCAGTCAAGGGGAGTGAGGGCAGATAGATCACAACACTTAACCACATTCTTCACATTAAAGAACAGACTATAACATTTTAACTTTCATCTGATTCTTTTAATCACTGCAGGGAGGCAATCAAGATGAATTATTGAAACTCTATCAAGTGACATAGTCTTGGATTGTGAGCAAACTCGTTGTGATCTATGTCATCATTGACATGTGAGTTCCCATCTTCTTTTCCAAGTCTTCTCTTCAATATCAGGAAAATAAAATGATATATCTCATAAAAACAGCGTGACAAGTGAGTTGATGCATGTGGAGTTCCCTACTGGTCTGAGAGATTGCCAGTGAAGTATTCAGCATAAGATACAGTGATGACAGCAGGTGATGCTGAATCAGAAGGTTTATTGTTTATTTTAACACACTGTTTCCAGAGAAGGAACAGCTTCCTCTACCATGGGTATGCTTTCATCCTTTGGTTCAAACATTTCTTTCAAATACCTCAAAGACCATAACAGATTCAAACAGGAAGGCTGCCTTGGCCCTAGTGGGCATGTCCCGTCTAACTGTTCTCTATGCCTACTCCTTCAAACACCCCAAGTTAATCAACATTTCCTCTTCCAAAGATAGAAATGTAATGTTTTTTTTTTTTGTATTTTTTGCCTCATTTTCACTCTTTTTCCAGGAAATTCTTTGATTTTTTTGTCTCCTATTAGGATTTTGAGAGAGCTTGAAAGACAGACTTGGGTTTCTACAGCTCTGGAGAGTAGCTTTCAAACCAAAAATCTGGTACCATCTTTCACTGAAGACCTCCATGTTGTCTCCTCATGCCTTTGCTTCTATGGCTGACTAAGTATGGATATGACTCCAAAGGACCCATGGGCCTTTGCTATACTCTCTATGAGTGCTTTCAAGCTTTCAAAGTAAACTTCAAAGAGAACCTAGCTAAAAAAACATTTATTCAGATACTTTGGAGGAATCTTTGTACTTCCATAGTGGGCAGTCCCCCCCCCCCCAAAAAAATATTCCTTTTCAAATAAACAAGACCAACTTTAGAGAAATTCATCTTGATTTCAGATACTATCTTCACATTTAGTCAATAACAAAGCAGAGCCAAGGTTTTACATTCTGAAATATTAATAGTGTTTAAAAGCACTAAAATAAAAAATAATGGTAGGTGTAATTTATTTTACTCTACATTTGTTTCAAAGGACCTTATTAATAACTGACTAGCAGATGAGAAAGGAATGTTGGTCAGTAGAGTTCTATTGCTATTTCTGCCATGTGTACTTTATGGGATGAATAAAATCATTAATTTTTGTTAGCAATATGAAAATAGATTTATCATAATTAAGATGTTATATAATTAAAATTTAAATATCTATGAAAAGACAGATGGTTTTGGTATATGGAATTGGGTTAGGGACTGTGTCCCTGGATGGGGAGAAAATGAACTTAAAACTAAAAATGTTTATAACTAGTAGGAAAAATTTATCATTTTCAAAACTTCCCTGCAATACCATTTCTCCTTCTGGAAGACTAGATTTCATCAAGAAAACAAATGGCAGTAAATGGTTGCGAGGGTGTGAAGAAAGAGAATGCCTTATGTGATGTTGAAGGGCATGCAACTGACTGAACCATTCTGGAAATCTGATGACAGCCCCATGAAATCTAAAACAGAGTTACCGTGTGACTCAATAGGTGTAGTAAAAGGAGCGGCGGGCTGCTTCCCGCCTACAGGCTCCCAGCTAGCTTTACTGAAAATAATTACATGGAAACTGTATTCATTTAAACACTGCCTTGCCCATTATTTCTAGCCTGATATTGGCTAATTCTCATATCTTAATTAACCCATTTCTATTAATGTGTGTTGCCACTTGACTGTGGCTTACTGGCATGAGTCTAACCAAGGTCTGTCTCAGAGAGGAGAGCCATGGCATCTGCCACGCTGCCTTCTTTCTTCCAGAATTCTGTTCTGTCTACTCCACCGACCAAAGGGCTGGCCTATCAAAAGGCCAATCTTTATTTGACCAATGAAAATAACACATAGACAGAAGACCCTCCTACACCAAGCAGGGTGACTTTTGGTAACCACTTAGAGAAATCAAAGCAATAGCCCCAAAATTTTTATATTTTTACTTCAGCGCTTTGTACAATAATGATTTTATAAAATCAGCCCTGGTGCTACATATAGAAAATATGATCCACATACATGATTAAACATTATTCTTCTAAAAATAACAATAAAAATTTGTCATTTGCAGGAAAATCAATGGGGCTGCAGATTATTATGTTAAATGAAATTCATTTAAGCCAAACTCATTGAGACAAATAGTGTTTTTCTTATTTATAGGATCTACCTTTATATTAGATAAGATAGGAGGAAAGGGAATATGTGGAAGAAAAAGTAGACCAGCCGGACGATGGTGGTGCACGCCTTTAATCCCAGCACTCGGGA
>NC_022027.1:1183853-1184762 GCF_000317375.1 Microtus ochrogaster | reverse complement strand
AAAAAAGAAAAAGTAGACCAGTATAGGTGTTATAAAAGAATTAATAAACATTAATATGATCACAATCATCCATATACATTGCAGAAGATGCCAACATTAAGTACATTATTTTATACAATAGCTATTAGCTAGAGCAGTGTTCTCAACCTGTGGGTCATGACCCATTTGGCAAAATTTCATCTCCAAAAAAATTTGAATTGCAATTCATAACAGTGGCAAATTACAGTTATGAAATATCAATGAGAATAATTTTATGGTTGGGAGTCACCACACCATGCAGAGCTATATTGAAGTATTGCAGCATTAGGATAGTTGAGAACCACTGGGCTAGAGGCTAATAAAAGTGTGGTGTACCTTGTCAATGCTGTTAAAGGTATTAAATGATGGCTTATTTGGTGCTCTTCCAAAGACCCACGTTGACAATGTCAGAGGTTCTCTAAAGGTCCCAGCACCTAGGCTAGGAGCCTTTATAACCACCTATGACTCCATCTTCAGCAAACAGGATATTCTCTTCTACTTTCTGGGCATAGTGACTTCACTTGGACAGTGCTCACAAAGACACATACTCGCATACCTATGTAAAAGTAAATTGTTAAAGAAAGACTTCTTCTAAAAAAGTATAACTCTTGATTAGCGAGTCCACTCACTAAAAACACTCTGTTTCATAATATTTCAGAATTGAAATTGTAAATGATTATTAAATTCCCTAGAACTATAGGGGTTTCTGAGCTTCCCTATGAGTGCTAAAACCCAAACTCCTGTACTCTACGTGAGCAGTTAGTGTTCTTAACTGAGATGCTGCCTCTACAGCCCCCTTTTTCTTTTTTTTTTCTTTTCTTTTTTTTATTGAGAAAAAAATTTCTGCCTCCTCCCAGCCTCCCACTCCTCCCCCCCTCCCACCACTCCTCT
>NC_022027.1:1162813-1181394 GCF_000317375.1 Microtus ochrogaster | reverse complement strand
TAGGAGGGCGACTGATTTTTTGGAGTTGATCTTGTATCCTGCCACATTACTAAAGGTGTTTATCAGCTTTAGGAGTTCTTTGGTGGAGTTTTGGGGGTCGCTTATGTACACTATTATATCATCTGCAAATAATGAAAGTTTAACCTCTTCCTTCCCAATTCGAATCCCCTTGATCCCCTTATGCAGCCCCCTTTTTCTAATCATATTAGACTTAATTTATTTTGTTCCTTTTCCATCCTCACTTATAGACATATATAGTGTGTGTGCCTGTGTTTCCTACCATCAATTATTTGCATTTCTTTCTCCTCCCTCTCTCTTTGTATCTCTCTCTCTCTCTCTCTCTCTCTCTCTCTCATCTTCTACCAAGTAAAGTATTTTGTATGACCAGTAAAATAATGTTCATTTTTATAGCCACAGCTACCAACATTCTCAACAACTAGTTGAGATTGGCAACGTAAATCATTAGACCTGTGGATTGTAATAACCATGAGGTCAAGCTAAAATCACACATCTTGCAAAGCTTTGACTGTGTATTACAATCATGACAACTGAGTGAGGTTTGATTCTACTAATTAGGAAAATAGAACTTAGAGAGTCTATAATTTGACAGATATCCCTTTTGTGGATGGATGACCATGTATAAACATCTGGGTACCAGTTGCCACTCTTGTAACATGCTAGTATCCTCACATCCACTCAACATAAAAATATGAATCTGTGATGATTTTCATGCTTGAATTTAGTCAGTGAAACACATTGGAGTGAAGAATGCTGAAGTCCATTGTAATATGTAACCTGATCTTTATGCCTCTTCTCCGAGGGATTCTATATTAGGCACTATAGATTTTATACCCCATTAATCTGTCTTAATGTGGTTGCATAGACAGCTCTGATACAGTGGCTATAACCTTTTCTATTATCTAGAAATAGTTAATGATCCAGATTCAAGTTATGTTGATGTGATGGGAAACTGGAGACCCATTTCTTCCACAAGTCCTGGCCTTGACTTCAGACAACTCAGACTCTTCTGTCATTTCTCCAATGTGTCCTGACTTTGTCACCTGACTATGTTTCACTTTTTGAAATAGACAGAAGTCATCCTATGTTCAGTCTGGTGAAGAAAGTGGTGGCCAAGATGACCAAATGTTCTGGAAATAAAACATATCTGTCACTTGAGAGATCTCAAGCAAATACCAAATATGAAGCAATTTATGTATCTTCAAAGTAACTTGTGTATGGCTTTAAATATCCTGATATAAGTGTATTATTTAATGCTTTAATGTTCTGTCTGATGTCTCTATATAGCTATGCTCACACTTTTGTAAATCATTTTCTTCCATTATTTATGAGATCACGTTAGCTATTATCAGAAACTGCTTGAGAGAGAGAGACAAAGAGACAGAGAGAGAGATACAAAGAGAGGGAGGGAGAGGGAGGTTAAAACAAACACTAATATTTGAAAAGTAGAAAAAGAAGGTAAGGGTGTGAGGGTTCTCTGTGGACTGTCCTGATAGGTTAGATTTCCTTATATTAAGACTTTGACTCAAAATGAATAAAATAAAATGAAAACAAGGCTAGAGATGCAGCTCAGTGTCAGAGCACTTGCTGGTCATGTCTTAGGCTCCGTGATTGCCTCTGGAAATTTTTAGTCTGTGGTTGCCCAACCTTTTTTCCTTTTAGGGTCAGGTCACACACTGTGGTGGAACCATATGCAGAGGGAAAGTGTCCACTTAATGTTCAGGAAATAAAAATAAGAAGGAGAAAGAAAGAAAGGAAGGGAATGAAAAATAAGACAGAGGAGGAAGAAGAGAGGTAGACAATGATGGGGTTCATAGCCCTCTCTGGAAGGAAGCCCCTGTAACCTACAGACCTCCCAAAGGTCCCACCTTGTGAAGGTTTTATCATTTTCTAAAAGCACCACTGATGTGGGAGTGATTTCTTATTAATAAAGAAACTGCCTAGGCCCCTTGATAGGCCAACCCTTAAATGGGTGGAGTAAACAGAACAGAGGGCTGGAAGAAAGAAGCTGAGTCAGAGAGTCGCCATGATTGTCCCACTCCAGACAGACGCAGTTTAAGATCTTTCCTGGTAAGCCAGCTTTTGGGCTACAAAGATTAATAGAAATGGGTTAGATTAATATGTAAGAGCTAGCCAATAAGAGGCTGAAACTAATGGGGCCAGGCAGTGTTTAAAAGAATATAGTTTCCGTGTAATTATTTCGGGTATAAAGCTAGCCGTGCAGGCGGCCGGGTGCTGGAGACACAGCTCCGCCGCTCCTAATTACAACACACCACCCTGTGACCAAACTTTTAGCACACAGGCCTCTTTGCTGTGTTCTGTTTCTGAGCTATTACCTGTACAAAGTTGTAAAACCGAAACACTCAACAGACATTGAATCTGGAAAATTATGATGTTCATTGTGTTGGCCAAGCCACTTCCTAAAGAGGACACAAACTGTGAGGCTAGCAGCACACTGTCATGTATTCTGTCCCATCGTTGCCCGCTAAAACCTGTTATCACAAGTACTGTATGTGGCCCTTGCAGTAAGTATGCCTCTTATAAAATCAAAATTGCTTCCAATATGCAAATTCATTCTATGATCAAGTTAATGACCTTAAAAACTATTTTCTTCTTAATTCTTTGAAAATTTTATTTATTATTTATTGCAAATAAATTTATTATTTATTTGACCATATTTTCTCTCTCTCCCTATCAGATTCTGGCTACATTTCACACCCACCCAACTTTGCTTTGTTTTGTTTTATTTTGTTTGTTGCTTC
Source organism: Microtus ochrogaster (assembly GCF_000317375.1). Taxonomy (NCBI): domain Eukaryota; kingdom Metazoa; phylum Chordata; class Mammalia; order Rodentia; family Cricetidae; genus Microtus; species Microtus ochrogaster. The sequence goes on along the minus strand of NC_022027.1, from coordinate 1,178,614 downwards.
GTGTTTTGTTTGTTTTCTTTTCTATATCAGAATGATTTTAAGATCTAGAGGCAGTGGTTAGCCACAAAGAACTTTTTCCTGGCACAATAGCACAGTTAAGTATATGAACCACCATTGGTTGTAACAGCATGCACAAGACCTGCGTAAGCTTCGTCCAACAAAATTCCAGAGTGGTTAGGGGAGTGGGCATGAAAGTCCATCCTAGCTGAGGAGCTATTGGGAATTGGTAGCCATATGTATGAGAGACAGAGTCTTTATTTAATGGTGTGGCCTATGAAAGATCAACCATGTTCAAGTGCAAGGCTACACTCCCATGAATATACTGGTAGCTCTTAATGATGTTTTCACTAAGATTTTGTTCTGTGATTGTTGTTCAAACACATTGTATGTATAGAAGAAACACTCATATTTGAAAAGCCTATTCACTAATAGTTTTTTCCCTTTGGTCTTATCAGCACTCTTCATATTCTTAATTAATAAATAACTATAATTAAAAGTGTAATGATCAATTTTTCATTATTAAGATTATGATCACTTAGGAGTTTATCAAGAATAGTAACATAGTTTCAGTCAAAATGCAGAAGGCATATATGTTGGTTCTCAAAAATCCCCATTGCATCAAAAGTGATTTGTGTTTTGAAAATAATTTAGACTTCCAAAAGATAGTATACATACAAAATTAAACATTTTAGATATTTGTGGAATATTTAACTTTCCCAGAAACATCCATTTGTTTTTTATACAATTAAAAAAGTAATTTAGCTATGGCACATTCTTCATGAAAAACAGGGCTTAAATCAAACTCCTACCTCAGGTAAATTAAATCTCATTTTTGACAAATGAGTCTCTAACAACGAGGAACAAGACTGAAATGCCCACATTAGCATGTTGAGTTGTTCTGGCTAAATGTTTGAGAACTGACTTTGCCTTAGCAATCTGTTGTGTGTTTCTATTAATAATAAAGGTTTTTAAGTATTTGCACTTGGTAATTTATAAAAGACACTAAACTTGTGAGAATTTTGAAAAGGATTTGCAAGAAACACTGAATGAAAATAAGGTCACTGCTTTTTTTCTTGAGTTTTAATTGCCTTACTTGCTTTCCCTGGACAAATAATGAACAGAGAGCCTCTATTTTCCAACATGAAAAGCCTTGTTATAATTATGTCAACAAAGATAAAAAGCCCTAGTTAATAATTAATCTCATACTTAATTATGAAAACACAGGTATTAAAATAATTAAGCATCAGATAGTCGGTTAAATATTTTAGTTTTTTTTTTCCTTTTTGTTTTCGCTTTTGAGATAGGCTTTCACAATTTTCAGACTGGCTTCAAAGAGTGATATAGCCCCAAATTATCATCATTTCCTGATCATTCTGCCTCTTGCCTCCAACTCCTAAATGCTGGAACTGGACAAACTGCCACGGTCAGCTCAGATCAGAGTGATCTCCTGGTTCTCACGAATGTTGATATTCCTGTTTCTTAACCCCACTGGTCTTTCAGAAATCATTTGTTCAAAGCAGTGCTCTTCTATCCAACACTCTTCTTCTTTGCTCTTCACCTTCCTCTCTTCTTGCTTCCCACCCTTTCTTAAACAAAAGGGAACAAAGCCATTGAAGAGGAAAGATAGAAGAAGGTGGCAGAGACATCAGACACAGAAAGTAAGAGAAAGGCATAGATACAAAAGGATATAAACAGACAGAGAAATATAAACAGAGAAGCGGAGGGTGATAGATAGACCATGGACAAAACTGAAAGTGACTGAGAAGGGAAACCACCCAGGATCACGTATTTGCTCTAATCATTGAAAAAGAAGGCATCTTCCAAGTGCAATATTAAAACAAAACATTTCCTCTGGGGATCAATAGAGCAAGATGGGTTTAGATGAGTGAAGCCCGCGTTTCAGGAGGCAAAGACTATTCAATTACTTCTCATGCACTGTGTCTAAATAATACGTTTAAATTAGAGCTCAAAAATATGTATTTTATGGGATCTTTCCTTTTCTTGAAGTAAACACAATAATTCTGCTTATATCCTGTATGCACACAATGCTACCATGCTAATCGGTGATGCCCATATTAGATGGGCAATGACCGCTGGCCCTTGGCAAGCATTGTCAGAAGATCATGGAAGTGAGTGCACAGCTTGTTTATGATAAGAGTTTGTGATAGAAGTCATAGTCCACTTCCTTCTCTGGTGTGACTCATTATTTTAAGTTTTTTTTTTTATCATTTTCTTTTTGCCCCAGTGTAGACCACAGCCCACTATAACAAGTTCAGAAAGTAATAATTAAAACCTTGAAGGAAATGAGAAGTGACCAAGACAGATGCATCACTTTCCAGAGATTAAGACTTTCACCAGGAATGGCTGGAAACTGCTATCTGGGTGCTTATGCCAGAGTCAGCACCTGCACCATACTTTCCGATTCTCATTTTGAGCAACAATCACAATTAAAACAAACTGAAAACCACAGAAAGAGGTTATTATACATTTTGAACTTTCTATATGATACTGTTATCTATTACTTAACCTTCAATCAATTAAGTATGCCCCCATTCATTATCATGCAGGAAACTCTGATTAAAGGCAGTGGGTCTCTCTCAATCTCTACGTCTGTCTGTCTGTCTGTCTGTCTGTCTGTCTGTCTCTCTCTCACACACACACACACGCATGCACATACACACAATACACAATAACACATACATGCACATATGAAATGTTGAAAAAAATGATAGTTTCTTTTACTATGGTAGGTGCATCTTGAGGTTTGTGATTCAGCAACTTTGGCAGACATTTAACTTCAATGGAATGAAGAGCTTTTTTGTAGGTAACAGAATGGGTAAATACATATGAAAGGCAATTGAGAAACCCTAACTCAGAATGGTGAATACTTATTTGACAATCTGGGTTCAGCTATGCTGGAAGCTTTTCATGCCTAACCCCCACATTAGCCTCATAGTCAATCTAGTGTCCACTGATTTATTACTTGTTTTTTTTCCCCCATGGTTTCACTTCTACTTGTTTGTTGCTATAGCTTAGATATCACTACTATGCTCAGCTTGAAACCAGTTTGAGGATCCAAAGATCCCTAATGTCATGATGCAATCATGCAATCCCTGCAAGCAACATATGGACTGAGAGAGCTGTATTTAGAGGAATGTCTATATCTGTGTCTCTATAGCTCCACTTTTCTTTCTCTATGTGTATAGATGTATGTATGAGTATGCTCACATATATGTAAGTAATAGATATGTTTTATATGTATGTGTAGACATAGATAAATGTGTCTATATAATAGACATGTTTTACTCACACACAAATATATGTAAACAATTAAAGAAATAGAATGCATGACTTTTAATCTACTAGAGAACAACCAAGTTCACAAGGGATTGGGGTAAGGAAAGGGAAACTCGTGTATTTATTTTGTAATTTCAACATATAAAATAATAATGTCTACTAAACATAATATAATCAAATATGCACTGTGGGTATTTTAAAAATAGGATTTAGTTATCACTGAGAATCTATAGGACAAAGAACAGTCCCTCCCAAATGTGCCAACTGCTATGTGAGATCCTGATGACTTCCTTAGTACTTCTTCTTCTTGCATTTCTTGTCCCTGATTACCTCTGATTTAAGAGAAATAAGAACACCTCTAATATTTGCTTTAATGTAGGTCGAGGTATAGGCCATTATCATCACGGCAGTATCCAGGCAGACATGGTGATAGAGAAGGAGTTGAGATTCTTACATCTTGATTCACAGGAAACAGGAAGTGGTTTTTCTCACTGAGCATATGTGAGACCTGAAAACCCATCTCTACAGTGACACACTTCCTCCAATGAGACCACACCTACTCCAAGGCCATACCTACCAATAGTGAAGCTCCCTTTGACAATCATTCTCTTTCAAACTGCCACAAATATTTCCTGTTCCACATATATTTTGGATAACAATTCTTATCTGTATGTTATCTTTGCATTTGTTAATGGCTTCTTTTACTGTGTAGGACAGAGTTTAATGCTGCTATTCTTCTCTTTATTATGCTGTTTTCAATCATTTGAAGTCCTCAAGGATCTGCCCATCCTGAGGTTAATTTGGAAATGGTACAACATAGGAGTCTTGTCTTATTCTTTTTACGTGATGTTCCCACTGAAACCCAGGACAATTTCTTCATCTTCATGTATCTGTGGGTTACAGCTTCAGTATGAAATGTTCCCTGTAGGCTGCTGCCTCAAGTTCCTTCTGTCACTTTTCCTATTATGGTGGGCTGTAATTTGTAACTATGAGTCAAAATAAAGCCTTTTTCCCTTAATTTACTTCTGTCAGGGTTATTTTATCACAGAAATTGGAAAAAAAATAAGAAACCCAGGACTCCTACATGGTGTTCTTTAAGTTATTTACATTTGGAAATGTTCTTCCTTAAGTAACTTGGTGCATCATTCTTTCTAAAATTGTTTCTTATGTTACTCACCTCTTCTCATGAGATTTTATTTTTCACTGCTATTAAAAAAGAAAGTTAAATCTAGTGGTAAGGATGAGATGTGCCTAGCAGCCTGAGCTTCTGAGTAGAGACAATTTCAGGGCATTTTCTGTTTACACTTTAGGCCTCTCTCAACTACAAAATCAGTTTTTTCTTCATGAACTTTGGTGAGGGAGTTAGTCCTTAAACTCAGGACTTCATAACAACTTTTGAAGGCTGTGCTCTCTGAACCCTGTCCACACCTGAAGGTGTAAATCACAAAACAATCCCATACCAGTTCAGAACTATGGATAATAAAAGGGTTATTTATTTAAGGGGAAAATTTACAGATCACTGTCCTAGACAACAGCCCTCTGAGTGAACATGAGCAGAGTCTAGCATCTGAAAGCAGAAACTAGAAGCAAGAGAGCAGGCACATGGTTATAGCTGCTTTTTATAGTATAAGAGACCATGTGCAAGTGGGCTGGTATCTTAAAGGCTATTGGCTGAAGGAGCAGAATGTGCTTCCACAGCACACACTTCCACATTTTAATCATCTTAATCAAAGCTCTACTAAAGAGCTTCAATTTGAAACAATTTCACAATTTTTATCAGAATATAAAATAATATTAATACTGTAAAGTATGTGAGATTATACATATGACTTATCAACACGTTAAGAAAGTATTATAACTCAGCAAACCTTCAAGTCACACATGCCAAGGAAACAGGTAGACTAACTAAGATCTTCACCTCTCCCTCTTCTCCTCCAGGCCGGGTGGCCACATCGCATCTCAACTCATATAGTTTTAAAATCTCATGAGGCAGGGTTTTAAGCACTGCCCTTGATATAAAGTCGTCAGGTCCACCATGCCATATGAGAGCCAGTCTATCTGCTGGAGCCTCATCAGAAAGCCCTGACTTCTCCTCAGTGTCTACAGCATTTCTTAGAGTCCTTCTTAGGGATCATTTTCTTACAAAAGGTTGTCTTCGCACAGACACCTTTCCTTCATCTTCTAGGTTACTTACTTCAGCTTCTACAGCAGAACTCACTGTGTCATCTTGAACTTAAATACTATGGAGGTGGCTTAGCATCTTAACCCAGTTTATTCTTGAAAGCTGTTGCCAAGGCTCTGTTCCTTAACTCACTGTGCCACCCAGTACGTGAAAGCTGTGGAGGTGGCTGTTTTTCTTAAGCCGAATGGTACAATATCTTCTGTAAATCTTTCTTTCCCAACTTTTCTTCCTTTTCAATTTTTCTTAGACAAAAACAGGGCCTCACTCCTGATAGATATTCTTATTAGGGATGACATGGATGCTTTTACCTATCCACATGACCGGCTGCTTTTCCAGACTAACCGTGAGAATATATTGCTTTTATACTTTCCTTGCTTTCAAGAATTTGCAAATTTTGGTTTCTTTTTTTTAATTCACAAATTAACCAGGCATGTATTTAGAGCTCTATACAAAGTTTAATTTCTTAATTTACCTAGATCTTCCTTTTCTGATTTATATCTAGATTCAGAACATGTTAATTATGCTTAACCCCAGAGAGACTGTGGGACAATGTGAGGACTGCCTTACCATGGTCTACTTTCTAGATGTACTCTAATGTCTACTCCATCCTGATTAAATCTTAAATAAGCAACAAACATCTTAATGTCATACTTCCTCCTGCTTCTACTATGACCTACTATAAAATTATTTGGATAAAATATCTTATCATGCTTGAGTCAAAACAATGCTGAGGATGGTGGAAGGAACCCATCTACAATACAAACTTGCAAATGTAATCACTTTATAGAAAAAACTTAGAGAGGAAGAGGTGCATCTTGACTTGAATTTTGGTAATAATACATTGAGAGTTGCCAGAAAATTAAGTTCAGGATTATTTATAAGGATTGAGTTAAGGTGATTTGAAGTTCAATATGGTAGAATTAACAATAACGAGGACTAATTCTTCCTTGTTTGCGTTTTGGAAGGTGAACACACACACAAAGTCACTGTATGTCTAATTAGAAAAATGAAAAAAAAACAACAAATGAAATGGAGGATGTGAAATGACATAAGGGTTAAGACTTGAGTTTATATGAATAAAATAAAATAATACAATTCTTACTGCTTAAGTTGTATGGGCTGCCTTATGGAGGCAGTTACCAAGAGAGATTCATACACTGTAATTGGTCAGGGGAGGGGTCAGACCAAGGCAACAGAACATGATGGGAAGACAAACTTTTATTCATGTATGAAGAAAGATGGTTTATTTTGTTCACTGGAGAAAAATCTAACCCTTTAAAGGTTCAGCTTTAATTTACATAATGGGAATGCATTTTTTTACTGGGGGAAGAGTCAAAATTTATAGGTAATACCAGAGTGAAAGAAGTAGAATATCCATCAATAATAAGTAGACACATAGGAAATGTTATTTTCCTTTCCTTGCCTCACAATTCTTCAAGAAAACATGAGAAAATGCCTTTTTAAAGTGTCACCACCCAGACAATTATTTAGATGCAGCCAACTGTAACTGATAGTGCTAGACATTATGGTCCAAACATTGAATTTATAGCCTCCAGAATTTCAGAACATGCAAATGTTTCCTCTTAGAATTTCCCACCAGACATACAAGCACACCTTACTAGGCATATGTTTCCTGTGATTTATGCCTTTAAGAGCAGTATTTCAGTTCCTAATCTGCCTGCCTTCATGTTGTGACCTTTTACAGCAAGTAAAAATCAAGTGCTAATAGGAGCATCATTATCATATGTATTTACATACTCATGGAATATCACATGACTACAATTAGTGATTAAGAAAATGTCAGCATTTAAGTGAGTCATACACATAAACCATGAGGTGGTGGTCTCTGAAGAAGCATGCCTGCTTACTTTCTCCGCTCCAAGTCCTTTTACAATGAAGTCTGCTCCCTTCATCCTCACGGCCTTGAACTGACAGATTGCAGCTGCTGGCATTCTAGAATGCAGCTTGCTGGGCGTTTCTTCCCTCAGCAGGACGCTGAAACTGCCATAATGGTAAATGGGGGCCTCCCACTCAAGAACAGCATTTGACAGCTGCAGAGGCTGTGTCCAAATGTTTGTACAGCTTCCAGTCTCCAAAGCAAAAAAAAAAAATACATTGTGTTCAATAAACTTAATTAGCAGGTTGTTCTTTAATTTAGTCTCTTAACAATCTGTCATGGTTTTCCTTAAAATAGCACTCTAAAAGAATAAAAATTGTGTCACTTAGCTCTTCTCCATTCCAGTGATTCTAAAAAAGCTATTTTATCAATAATATTATCATAATTTCCCAACAGTCAATCAATCAATATTGATTCTTCATCCAAAAGGTAATAATAAAAATACATGCATATAAAGCACATTTACTAATGTAAATATATGTGACGTTTTGAACACATTTATAAATGTAATATACTATACAATATATAAAAATGTGTGCACATTGTACATATAGCTTTGGATATATTAACTTGTTTTTACAATGACTATGAAGGATTCAGACTTATTACACAAAATTCCAGTTTTTCTTTGGAACCATCGACTAGCTCCTTATTTCTAGGACACAGGCCAAGGAGTGATTACAGTCAGTTTCTGTAGCCCAGATCGAACCCTCCTCTGCTTCTTTTGAGTTATATGACCATGGGTTCCTGCTTTCATTCTTCTGTATCTCAGAAACCTCTTCTATACAATGAGAATGGCAACCACATCGACCTCAGCACATGGCTGACATGATTACTAGGCCTCTGCTTGGCTCCGTAAGAGTTCAATAAACATTGCCCATTTCTGTTCATTGCCTATTCATTGAGCTCAGAGCAATTGCATTAGAAATAAGAATGCTGTGTATAAAAATACACTTTAGAAGAAGTAAATGAGGCCATCCTTGACATTTCATTTAACAAACACAATTAGTTGTAGCAATTAAGGTTGTATCTGTGAGTATTAGAAAACCCTGTTAATCTTGAAGCCATAGAACTGCTTTCCTGTCCTACTGTAATTGGGGAGATTTGCAGTTTCTAGCCTGTGTTTAGCCACCTGGCTGTGTTGTCAGAGAAGATGGCTTGAACTCTAGCAGTTTCAAGACAGCTGGTGCTCAGTTACAAATCACAGAAGCATTGGAGGATGAGATGGAATTAGGTAAGGTTATAGCTCTGCTTTCTTGCCTTTCCATTGGGAAACCAATTATGTCCCTGAATTCCTGCTGGGCTATTGCTGAAATCTCACAAGTATTGTCTATGTCAGGAGGTTATTCCTGGCTGCAAGATGTTCTAAAACAGCAGAGTGGGACCTCACTCTCCCCAACAAATTCAAGGTTATATTAATAGGAAAAAATATAAAAATGAGATACAAGATAATGTTTTATTGTCTTTTGTAATAGCTATCATGGGAAACATTATAATTTGGTTAGAGTTTCCTGTACTCATCTTACAGTCTAGTATTTACTGTTTTAATATGGAATTGCCTTCGGGACTATGGTGCTGCAAACTTTTCATTGCTTAGTTCCTCTGAAGCTTAATGAGGAGCTGATGCAAGGAGATTTTATTTTGCATGCAAACTTTTTATGTGCTTTTTTTCTTTGTGTTATTTTTATAAACATAAATAGGAGTTGAGCAACTTGAGAGATTGGCCATCACTGCTCATTCAGGAGCTCTAACTAGGCTGGATTTCCATATTTTTCTTGAACATGCACAATTCATGTCTTCATCACAGCCTTTGCCACCATTTTTTCTTTAGTTTTGGAAGATTCTACAAGCCAAGATCTCCACTGTCACTGCCACTTTCTCAGGCCTTATCCTCCATTAGGACTGGTGCAGCTTTGCCGCCTTGAGGCAGCTTTTCAAGCTCAGTGCCTTTCCAAATATTCCTCTTATTCATCAACCATGTTATTTTTTGAGTTTATATTTTAAACATTCTTTCTGTGAACCTGCCTCACATGTTAGTATAAAATCAGGCATATCCAACATTATAGTACCCCTTGCTATTTGTTGACTTGTTCTACTGTTTTCTGAACCTAAGACAGAACTAACCACAATAATTTAATATATGTTAAACAAACAGAAAACTAATTCCCCTCTCCTCTCGCTCACTATTATCTAAGTCCTCATAATGTAAAGAAATAGTAATGAGAAAACATTATTTAAGATAGAGACCTGGGTCAGGAGTTTCTTAGAACAAGATAAATTAAATATTTATTAAATCAAAAAGTCTTCTAATATCTAGATAAAGTGGATTGGCTATTCTGTCTGATCAATTTGAAAATTATTCAGAGCTTGCATTCTGATGCTATACATTGCTTGAATGGGCATCACAACTCAGGGTTTTGAATGAAAAATGTTATCACACACGTCACAATGTTCAGGGTCCTCTTCATGATCAGATCTCAGTGTTTTTGCATCATGGGACTTACTCTCCTATGGCTTCTCTAAGACTAATTTTAAAGACTTGTTGAGAAAACTTAATTATGTGTGTGTCTGTGTGCATGAGTAAGTATGAAGATTTGATTGCAGGTACCGGCCTAGGCTGGAAGAGGGTGTTTGATCCCCAGGAGCTGGAGTTACAAGTGGTTGTGTGTCACTTGATATGGGCGCTGAAATGAACTAAAATACTCGCAGAAATAGTATACACCCTTAATCACTGAGTCATCTTTCCAGGCCCCAAATATTAATTATGAAAGCTATTTTTTCTCAGTTTTTAAAAAATAGGGGAATGATTAGAAGAATTATATTATCCAAGAAGACATACAGAAAAAGTATCAGTGTATGGCATGATGTTCTGCATTGTGTCTTCTGGAAAAAACACGGAGAGAACATTTGTGTCAGCTCAAGAGCAGAAGATGAATAAATTCCCCAGGACTCCAAATGCTACCGAGGATGGAGGGTGAAGAGCCACCCCCAGTGCTGATGGGACTGCAATATGGTGAATCAGCTTCGATGGAGCTTGGGCATTTGCATTCCTTTGCCATAACATCTAGAACTGATGTCTGATGGTTTTTACCCAGAAGAGTTGAAAATTTATGTATTCAAAGGACTGAATATAGAAATTTATTCATAATTGACTAAACTGGAAACAATCTAAATTACCTTCAGTATGTATGTAAATATGGAAATTGTTTTTGTTCAAGATGGAATATTGATTACCAATACAATTTGGAAGTATTAAATCATGAAAAATATAAAAATGATAACCTCATGTGGATAAGTGAAAGAGCAATCTAAAAAACTAAATGATGTAAGATTTAAAATTGACATTTTTCAAAATGGCATAACTATGACAAAACTAAAGAGATCAGTAGTTGCCAGCTTCGGAGGCTGTGAGGAGTCTTAAACCAACCAAGTTTACAATCAAGTTTTCTTAAAGCGACAGACATATGATACCCTAAGCATTCAGCTAAAAGAGCTGTCCTGAGGTATTGTCATGAGAGATACACATTATTATTCTGACAAGAATTTCCTTTATTCCTGAATTTTCTTCTTCTCAATTTACTGTCCAGTGACTTTCCCTCTGCATCTTGGTTATACATCCGCATTTCTACATTGCATTGTAATCTTGACTCCCCATAACTATACAACATACTGAGAAAACCCGTGAAACCGGAAAAAAAAAGACCCACTGAATGGAACCTTCCTCAAATCATTAACAAAGAATAGGATGTTTTCCTTTCACAACCACATATTTATTTTGTCCTCTTTGTTCATTAGCATATTTAATAAGCAGAAATCAAAAATACCTTAAAATCTTATTTAAGTCCTAAGAATCAGCATTTTGATCAAAATTTTATTTCTTATGGCTTTTCATGATTGTTAGGCAAACAAAGCATAAATCTTCTCTAGGGAAAACTTGGTTTAGGAAGCGTAATGAAAAGGTTATTATAATACTAATTGACCATAGCTAAACTGGAAAGCACTAAGCTTTTAAAAAGATATACCAAAAAAAAAGCTTTATATAGAAAAATAAGCCCCTCACTTAGAGCTGCGATGTGTCCAAATTTAAGTGTGCCCTGTGCCCTGTGTGACTTGTGAACAGGAACCAGCTATTCACTAATTATTTCCCTGCATAGGAAAGGAGATGCTCCTGGAGCACAGCACCAACACAGACACCCAGAACCATTCCTCTCTCTCTTGTTTTGGTTGGAAGCCTCATCTTTTATGGTTGAGCTATCTCTACAGCCCTCTTGGTGTTCATGTTATCTCATATGACAGGTTCATAGTTCCCATGGTTGATTTTGCTCATTATCTGATATGAATATAATTTGAATATACAATAGTGAGAGGAACTTTATCAATCAATGTAACTTTCAGAGTGGTAAGATTATATCCTCAACTCCTGGGCATGGATGTTAATATTCATAAAAATATTACCTAGCCCTGTTACGATTATCCAGTGGAAAAGTTTCAGATAGCTTTATTTTCTATTATTTAATTTTCTTAATAAATATCTCTCATGAAGTCTAGGTTAGGAATCATGAAGCCCATGCTGATGTTCGGAAAGCCTGAATGATTCATTGATCACTGGTCTTTTCACTCTCTCTGACAACTAGCTCAAAGGTTATACGTTCTTACTGATGGACGTCTGGGGTTGGCAAGGCAATAGCATTTATTGATGAAATGTCTCAAGGTGAAAAATGCAGTTACAATTTGGTGTGAAGTTCTAATTGGGGGTCCGTTTTTTCCGTCACAGTCGACAAGCAGTTCCATTTGTTTTGTCTTGTGAGCCAGTGCACTAAAGGCCACTGATCACTGGAAGAGAAGCTTCACTGGTAAATTGTGGATTCTCCACAAATGTTCTGAAGGTTCAACAGAAATAGAGGGCTACTCTCCAGGGCTTTATTTTTTTCAGACTGAGCACAGCTTTCCCTAGAGCCACATGCATCTCTAGCTCTCCATTTGAAAAAAACAAAATCTCCTGCATAGGCACTGCCTTTCCAGCCTCACAAAATGCTGGGGTCTAGAATTTAAGATTCTGAACTTCAAGATCTCACGGGACATGTACAAGATTTTAAAAGTAAAACATGGTAGCATTTAATCACCACAGCTCTCATTTCACTGTGCATCTATAGATTTATCCTGAAGCCTCATTGGTGCTAAGTCTATTTTCTAAACTGGGATATAGTCTTGTTTTTCTTTTACCCTTTAAAGTTTCTACTCCTCCCTTTCCCACAAAGATGAATTGCTGAAATTCATGACTATCTCACCTGCCATCAAGCCTGGCCCCACTCACATTTTGGTTATCTAATCTCCCATGATGTACTTTCAGATGCCACTGGTATCATCTCCTAAGTTCCCCAGATGCACAGTGAGCTCAGCTTTGTACTGGGAAGTATGATGACCTAACGTTTCTTAGCGCCTTCTCTGGATTCCTCCCAGCCTCACCAACAATTCATTGCTAGGGGGACATGACACTTTGTTTTACTCCATTAGTCTTCACAAAGGAAATGAAAATTTGCTGTCACATTCATTATTATCACACATTCCTTTCCCCATCTCACTCCCCAATTACTCTAGTTCGTTAACTGGCTGTCACTATGGCAACCTGCTTCTCCATCCCATCCACTAGCTCCTTTAGCCTTGTCATCTGGATATATATTTGTGACGATTGGTAGTTGTAAATTCCTATCTTTCTTTCCTTTTTAAATTAAATTAATTAATTTATTTTATATACCAAACACAGTTTCCTTTCCTCCCATTCACCTCCCCCACTTCCCCTCAACAACTGATAGAAACAGATGCAGAGACCCATAGTGAAACATTAGACTGAACTCTGGGAGCCCTGTTGAAGATAGAGAGAACAGGTTATGGAATCCAGAGGGGTGAAAGACATCACAAGAAAACCACAGAAACAACAAACAGGCTCACAGAGTCTGAGGGGAAGATCAGGAAGCCAGCATGAGACCAGTCTAGGCCATCTACATATATGTGATACTTGTGTTGCTTCGTCTACTTGTGAACTCCTGTCTCTATACATAGAGTCACCATTCTTCATCCATCTCCTATCTGAAAAACTACACTGAAACAGTCATCTGCGTCAATTAAGCTTCCTGGTTTTGTTTTGGAATATCACATGTATTATTTATCTGAGAGCTTGTTGAAACTATATTTGAATGACATTTAAACTTGAGTCTGCTTTCACTAATAAATTTACATCGTTTTCTTGGATATTTACTCCTATGACTTTAGTTGCTATCGGTATCTGGGAAATTACAGAATGATCAAATTCATCTACTTTTTGCTTCATGTTATTGGTATCATGAAAAATTCTTGAGTGCTCACTTATTAATGTGAGCATTTGAACTAATTAGTTAAGGAGAAAAGTCTCCTAAGGTTGTGGGATTTAAACAGAAGCCTAGGTACACAGGGGTTTCCTTTACAATCTGTGTGTAACAGTCGAGTTTTTCTCACATCTTATACCTTTTACTTTCCTCATCTGGAAGTTAAAAAGAATGCTGTCTACCAGTGTGCTTCATTGTATAGTGTAGAGTAAGATAGCAGGTGCGAACATACTTTACAGAGTATGAAACATTGCAGTTATTATTTGGCCAGTATTTTACAGTCATTACATAAAAACATTAAGAAATAATTAAAGTTACATAATATTTATTAAATGTATATTATGGCCCAAGCTTTATTCTTGAAACCAGCAACATGGTAACAATCACATAATTGGCAAGATAGATGCTTGGGTACTGTTTTTTGTTTCTTTATTTTTAATATTTCAGGAAATTACTACAAACTAGGTAATTCAATAAAGTAAAATTCAATGATATAATATGTTTTAGGCAAAATAAAAACAAATACTTGTCTCATATACATGAACAGGTACAATGAATTTGGGCATTTCGGAGGCATTAAAGGAGTTGTTTACGCCCCTGCTTTCTGATATCCAGAAGCTGCCTGCTTCTCTGTGCCCTCTGCATCCTCAGAGCAACCATGGTGAGCTTTTGCACTAATACATACCCAGGTTCTGACGAGTAAGCCTCTGCTTCCCTCTGTCCCTCATAAGAACCCATGATCACACTATATCTACCCACATGGTACCACATGACCTCCTCCTGTGGAGGCAGCTGATAGCCAGCCATAGTTCCTCACACAGTCGAACTTGCTTTCCATATAAGTCATGTTTTCTCAGATTTCAGGGAATTAGATTGGGATGTTTTTGAAACACCTATCTGCCTCTCAGTGACTCAACAGAAACTGGTAATGCTTTTGTTTTCTGTATCTCTACAAATCTGTGTGGTATACCATACTAATTGATAAAAACAAAGTTGAACTAAAGTCATTTATCACTCTGTGATTATAAGCCCTCGTTATTAGCCATTTAGATTTGTATAAGCTTTAATAATATTTTTAATAACTGAAAAATTCCCCTGTATTGCTTATACTTATATTTTGTTGAGTGTCAGGGGGGAATTTTTGTACATTTCTATTTTCTGAATGAATTAATAGCAAAGTGGCAGGGGGTCATTTTTAATGTCATCAAACATCATATAAATATATAATTGAATAACATTTCAGAGAATTCAGAAACATCTATTTTGGGGTTAGAAAGACAGATCATGATCCTCAGATAAAGGTATTTGTCAAGCTCGAAGACCTCAGTTTGATCCCCAGGGACAACATAATGGCAAGAAAGAACTGATTCCCAAAAGGTGTCCTTGACTCCACAGGTGTACCCAGCACATACATTGAGCACACATAAAAAAAAAAAAAAGACGGAGAAATTATCTTGAAAAAAATAAAGTCTCAAGCAACTATTCACTACCTACGCAAACCTTGCAAATATCATACTTACATCCTGCTTCATCTGAAGCTCTATGGTATGGGCAACAAGGTCTTAAAGTAAACACACAAGTATAACCATTGACATACATGTATATTAAATTCAGTCAACATGAATAATAAAGAATCTGTTTCCCATGGAAAGAACAGAGGTGGCTTGATATCATAAGCATCACTCTAAAGGAACCCCAGATTTTTTCTGGGAGGGGTAATGTTGGGTATAAGATTAATTCTGGAAGGGACTGACCAATAGGTTCCACAAAATAGTACATGAAGAACAAATGGTGATGAAGATGGTTTAGTCATCTGGTACAATAAACATATAAATAATACATGTTTAGAATCTATTTTTAAATTTTTGATTTTTTTTTAAGTTTCCTTCACTAATATTTTTTCTTTGTTTTTTCTTTATTTATTAAGGATTTCTGCCTCCTCCCCGCCACTGCTTCCCATTTCCCTCCCCCTCCCCCGATCAAGACCCTCTCCCTCATCAGCTTGAAGAGCAATCAGGGTTCCCTGACCTGTGGGAAGTCCAAGGACCACCCACCTCCATCCA
>NC_022027.1:1144730-1161573 GCF_000317375.1 Microtus ochrogaster | reverse complement strand
AAAAATTGACTTTATGAAAGCAATAGAGTCCCTTAAACAACATGTAAAAAACGCCCTTATAGAATTGGATGAGAAGTATAACTAAATTTTTGATTTTGAAGCTGAAATCTGTTTAGTTTGCAATATTACATGTATATCAATTACATAAAAATATTTTCCTAGAATTCCATTAGACCCAGAGGAAGTAAGTATACTTATATCTGTATAAACCAATTCGCATATTATTACTTTTATGCTATCCTGAAATATGGGCAAGGTGATGATGCAATTCTGTTAAATTTACACAGAAAACTTGCCATCATTCAGTGGGTTAGAGTTCAAACCTCGGTACTGGCTCCTACTGATCACACAGCAGGAAGGTAGACCCATCTGATCTAAACTGCCTACATAGATGGATTTTAAAAATAAATAAATAAATTGCAATAAAAACCCTTGTTATTTTGAAAGACCAGAAAAAATATCAGCTTAACTAAAGAAATTACAAGTCACAGCACCATGAGTTAACTTTTACTACTCTGTAATTTAAAGAAGCTTATTGCAAGAGAGGGAGGTTTGGAAAAGCATTCCCCATAGTGTGGTGCTAGGTAATGAGACACCAGTGAAAACCATGGGGTTGAGAAAATGTTTTCAAATTGCAAAACACTGAGAAAAACTCATAGACCTAAAGAAAAAGCAGTGAATTTAGGGCGTATGGGGCAGAAAGTACACCAGAATAGGTGCCTATTTAACTAATGACACAGGAAATTCTAAACCTCAGTGGTGCTTGAATTTAACAACCATGTACAGACGCAAATCTAAGTGCAGAGTATCTGTGTGGAGTAAATCTTTTTAAAAGTGGTTTTAAAAATTCTCTGGTCCCAGCAAGAGAACACTTTATTCACATGAGAAAATGATTACTGCAAGTGCCCCTAGGCTGATGAGGCTTAATGAAGGAATAATAATTCATTGCACACACAATCTGATGCAAAGACCAG
Organism: Microtus ochrogaster; assembly: GCF_000317375.1. Classification (NCBI taxonomy): domain Eukaryota; kingdom Metazoa; phylum Chordata; class Mammalia; order Rodentia; family Cricetidae; genus Microtus; species Microtus ochrogaster. Next base: position 1,160,599 of record NC_022027.1, on the reverse strand, counting down.
GTAAGGATTGGGTGCCACATACACTCTAATCAATTTCAAACTTGTTGTAATTTTGAGCAGGCCAGAGTCTCTCTCTCAATGTTCTTTTATCTAAAGGAAGAATTACCAAGAGAAATTCATGAGGTGTTTAGCTCTTGATCTCTTGAGCACCAATTCACAATATATTAACCCTATTTACTCCTTCATTTAGACTCCATGTCCTAGGAACTGGAGAATGAAATTCTTATCATAAGGAATAAAAAGAAGAAAGATAGAAAATGTATTCTGGGCATAGAATTAAATACTGTGATTGAGGAAAACAACTAAAAAATAAAAAAATAAAGAAAAATAAAGAAAAACAATTCTCATGTAATGAAACCCTTATGTTGTTCTGGAATTTATAAAATTAAAATCAACTGCAATTGTTTCTGTTGAGACTTGAAAAAAAAAAGAAAATAACACCATAGTAAACACAAAAGAAAAGCACCTGGCCCCATCTGAGGACAAATACAGGCTTCTGATAGGGCAGCCTCTCATCTGAAATACCAAGGATGGTATGAACTCATGTGTGTAGTCAAGAGGGTATTGCAGATAAAAAGCATATGGGTAGGCAAACATGATAGCCCCCGGAGCCTATGTACAGATAAGAGATTGGGTAGGCAAACATGATAGCCCCCAGAGCCGATGTACAGATAAGAGATAGAGAACAACAGCAAAGGACAAAAGAGAAAAGTGGAGGATGAATAAGAAACTTATGCAGCTGCAGATCTGTTTCTATAGAGATTAAATGAGATAGTGTGCAACTCACATGTCATTTAGTCTTGATCATTTTGATAGGTAGATTGACAGAATGTTAATAATGTATTTATGAAACCACCAGCTCAGAACAGTGGTCACGATGGAGCACAGCACTGGGGAAAAGAGTGTGGGGTGGCAGGAGTTACATTTGATGGAGCATGTGCTACTGGGTGACTGATATGCAAATTAGATAAGGAACTGCTGAAAGTGGTCATTATTGCATTAACATCTGCCTTGAGTACAGTTTGTGCCCAAACATCGCCTTTCACCACATCTGTGTGTGTTCACCCAGAGAGGAACTTGCAGACACCACTTCTCCCATTTTCCTTAGTTGGGTCACAGGTTCAAGCACAAGTCCTTCAGGCTAACTGATGATGTTTCTGGTGATCCTAAAAGCTTTAACAGCTGGCATAAACTTAAAATGAGGAAATAAGATGAGCAATGGACCCTGTGGCTTTAAAGCAATTTGTTATATTGCTCAGAATAACGCAGTGTGATTTGAGAAAAAGGAACTTGAATATGTCAAAACACTTAGCAAACTGCTTACATTAGCTGCAATATTACCAGGAGCCAAAAATGTAGAATATTATCTAAATTCTGAAAATGGAGGAAGTGCGAATGAAGAAACAGTTGACAAATATTCCATGGTATCTTTACTTGTCACAATACCTTCTCATATTTCATATGTTGGAACATAGAGAAGAGGGAACACATTCTAACTGAAGATGGTGTGATCAGTAAATGCAACGTCAGGAGACACCACTGCAGGACTCGTAGTGAGGACCACAGAGACTTACGGGTTGGCTGATTTTATTTGAGGCCTAAAAACGATGAAGGGAAAATTTAGTTCTGAGTGAGGCTTTCAATAGATTCAACAGATGGAATGGAAAAAGGTTTCTAATAATCAAAATGTCCTGAAAATGAGATGGGCTCCCACTCAGAAGGGGACTAAGCTGTCAAGACAGGTGAAGTGACCTGTTGATTGAAGGGTAGAAGAAATTTATTGGTATGCTGAGAACTAATGTGATCACCCTTTAAGCTTCACTGTACCATTGAATTTCTGCCAGTAGAGAATTGGTTTCCCATTATCCCTTAAGAGCCCAGCTGGTCTTTGGAATGTAGTGAGTTGACAGAGCATTCTTCTTGCTTTGGGGTGGGACGCTAAATCATTCCCACTGTCTGACAGCAAAGAGCTCAGAAGGAGTTTCAGTTCTTCAAAGACATTAGCTTGCTGCCAGTTTGGAACACTAGCTGTACCCTTCGCAAAGCTATGTGAATCTGAATTATGATCTGCTCATCTTCACCAGCCATCTTGTTGAAGAAAGCTTCAACTTAGTGCAGGATGCTTTTCTCTTCCCTTCTGTCGCTAGTCTGTAATTCACCTTGGCTGTTTTAAGAGGAAATTAAGAAATATATAAGTAAGATGAAGGATAAGTTAATCAATTGGTAAAGACTTTTGGGGAGGTATGTTTTCAAGACTTATTTAGTAGTCTTTGACTGCAATATACTCTGGTTTCTAGAAAACACATGGTGTAAAGTAACAGGCCTAGTGGATATAGTTGTTTACAAACATGAATTGAATATACATTGTGTTAAGTAGTGAACTGATGTGTGAAGAGTGGACAAAGAATAAAAAGTGAAAATTAATCATTTCTTAAAGTCAAGTAGGTGAAGTAATTCTAAAATAAGGTTTAACATACACACAAATGGAAAAAAAACGTTAATTAATACAAATACAGCGTATCGTGAAGAATCGAGAGATGGCTCAGTGGTTAAAAGCACTTGCATCTCTTCTGGAGAAGCAGTTTGATATCTAGCTCCATGTGGTGATTCATAACTTTCTGTACCTCCAGTTCCAAGGGATCTCATATCTTCTTCTGGTCTATGTGGATAATACACACATTTGGTGCACAAGCATGTATTCAGAGAAAACATTAGTACACATAACGTAAGCCAAATTTTAATAAATATGTAAAATATATAGTTGAAGCAATGGGACACACATAAGAAAGTACAGGAAAAAGGTGGCTGATTGTTCAGCCTGGGAAGCTATATTCATTTCAGAAAGCAGAAGGACAAGTCTGCAGACTTGTTGGGGACAGGGTCAGGAGGGCTTCAAGGACACTTTTTAGAATACTGTGAAGCAGACCCACCTTAGGAACTCCACTCACACGGTCTTTGATTGTTTGAGAAGATGAGTCTCGGTACAAACAGTGGCTGGGAGAGAACGCTACTGTCACCTCAAAAACAGCAATCACAGGAAGAGAATGCCACAGTCATCAAGGACTTTCCATCAGTAAACATGAACATTCATGCCTTGTAAGGAGAATTTTGTGCTGTGAAAATTATTTCATGATAATGATAATTTTCAATCAGTGTTCTTCATGCAAGAACTAAACTCTAGAAACAAAAGATCATGCTGAAAATCAGTGACAAATTTCGTAGGGGAAAAAGGCTAAGGGCCTGCAGAGTTGGACTTGGAGAGAGTGATATGTGTTAGCAAGGGAGCATATCATTCTCTGGAAAGACTGGCCACTCTTGTCCCTTAAATTCTTTTTTTCTAGCTCTTCTATTATGCAGCTTCAACTTTTCATTACCTGTTCTCATATGGTAACCCTCTCAGACCAGCATATTCAAAGCATTTAGAAGTTCATTTCCATACTTTTTTCTTCAGTGAAGAGAGGGACATACACACAAAAGGCCTCCCACAGCATGGTGCCATTGCTTTTGGTAGATGGCTCTGGCTATCCCCTAGAAGGGGTTTGCATTCAGCAGAACCTGTCATTGCCAATAAGGGAGGCAAGGAGAAAAGGTGATGGAACAGTTAGACAGCCACACTGAACAAAGGCAGTTAAGGTATTTTTAGAAGTCAAGGAATATTATAAAGCCTGCTGCCGTTCCTAATCCATACTTCTCATGCTTTTGGTCAACCATTTAAATAAACCATTCCATTTAAAAGCATTCTATTCTCAGCAGTACTCCTCTGGGGAAAGTGGGAAAATGAGAGTCTCAAACCAATTGTGAGATATCGCACAATTTCTCATCACCAAGCTCCATGTAAGGAAACATGAGCTAAATCCACGAGACTTGCACATGCTATGTTAAGAATAACTAGTGTCAGGTAGCGCAACATAGAAGCAGTGTACAGCAAATATACTCCTTATTGAAGAGATTAATGCTTGTGTTGGACAAACTCAATGAAACTCACAAAGAAGCTACTGCATCTGAAATGTAATTGCATCTCAAATGGGGCTTAGTGGATTGGATCTTGGATTGCTTTGTTCCTGTAGATCTTACATTTCCTGACAGTGCTATTACAGCACAGTTAATTTTAGCAGGAGACTTTGTTAAATTCCACAGAATTCATCAGCCATGTTGTAAGAACTCATCTTTTGCTAGTTGGGAAATCCATCTTCTGTGCTGGTTGTACAGTCATAGGAAATCCAGACAAACCAAGGTGGATGCTGAACCAGTAACGGGTTTTGGTGGTAACAGTGTTCAATATGGTTTCCCAGATCATGCTAAGTGCAGCACTCTGGCAAGAGAGGATGGTAATAGGGAGAGAGTTCTTGGGGACAGGGAATTGCTACCCCTTTCACTACAGGCTTTTAAGAGCTTAAGTCATTTATAAAATCTAAGTCCATTAAATAAAAGTTTTCTTAAAATGGCCCACCCAATTATATCTTGTTTATAATTAAATAATACATATATAATATGTATGGATGTGTGTGTAAATATATAAAGCACTAAGCTATATCAATTTTGGATAGATGCAGCAGATTTTATAGCAAAGAAAATTATTAAAATTGAACATACAAAATCATTAAAGGATGAACATACCAAGAATATGCATATACCACAAGTGTCCATTCCACTTTAAATTGCAGAAGCAAAACCTGGTAGGGATGAAACGGCAATTAAAGAGTTAAAAATTAGAGCTGCATGTTTCAACCACTATTTTGTGTGTGTGTATGTGTGTGTGCACTTGTGTATGCTTTGTGAAGACTGTGAAGAACCTATGAAAGTATTTTGTACCTAAATTTGTCTGGCTAATTTTATTCTTAAGTTTTAGTAGTTATTTGAATATTTCAGATGCATGGCACCTATCAAACCTGTTTTCAGTACCTTTTTAAGAGAAGACAGTGGTTTTCATAAAGTCTCTTGTTTTAGGATCTTGTTACTGGTGTTTTACAGTCTTCCAAGTATAGCTCTAAACACATCTCTGAATAATGGTTTTCCTCTCTGCCTTTTTCAGTTTACTGGGTTGGTAAATTATTTAAAGCTCTCTAGAGGATCAAAACTGAAAGAATGGATCTACATTATGAATAGAACCTACTAGATTGTTACATATGATGTGCACCTGGTAGGGTAAAGATGGCTGCCTGCACTGTGGGAAGTCTGAGAACACAATAGCTGATCAGTCCACTAGACTGGGTAGAGTTCTAGTTCAGTCTGGAGGAAGGAGGGTCCTTACTGAACCACCATTCTACAGTTCATGTTGGAAGCCCTGTGAAGTTGGGTTCTGATGCCAAGAAAGGAAGACAGACACAAGCAGCAGCTGAGCGGGTATATTCACCAACAAATAGAAAAGAAGGGCAAGACTTTTCCCCCAGAGTTCTTTATATCTGGATCTTTCCTGGAAAGCTCTGGCTCAGAGTCTTCCCTTTCTGATATTTCTGGAAATGCCCTCACAGATCTATCTAGAGTGTGTCTTAATGGATCCAAGATCCAGTCAAGTTGATAACTACGTTTAAGCATTATATTTGGAATACCTCTGGCAGGGACCTTCAAAAAATGCTGAGGCTGAGAAGCATAGCAGCAATGCCATTTGCATGATTTTACAGTCCAGAAAAGCTCATTTCATGATTCTAGAACCAATGTTCTTGATTATTTGGACTAAAATATCAGATAAGATAGCTCAAGACCAAGTGTGACATTCTCTTGGAAAACTGTTTGTGTTACCTCATCCCAATCTAATTTCCTTTCTCCTTACTGAGGTTAATGGTAATTGGGTAATTCCACTTGACTTAAATGAATATATATTCAAAGCATTGCTGTATGTTTATATACATATATATCAGTATAATGTTTCTACATAAATATGGGAATTTTATATATAAATATATAAACTTCTGTGGCTCTGTCTCCATCAATTTTGGTCAACTCCTTTGAGGTAGAAATTCAGTCTCTTTGGCCATGATCCTGTGTGCCTTTCTCTCTCCTTTTTGGGAAGGGACCCAAGTTTGCTTCAGGTGACATCCATCATTTCATTAGTGGAGGTAAGAGTTTATAAATAGAATATTGACTTTGTGTCTCTCAGAAGCTAAGGATTTCAACTTGGTCATACTCTAAGTGTTTCAAATACTTGGGGTATAAAATAAAAATTGGTTCTTATTTTAATATGCTTAGGTAAATTAAAAAAATATTTCTTGAGGTCATGTTCATCAGCATTTCCTCTTCTGCTACAAAAAGGGAGCATTAGTAGATTTCCCTAAACTGCTAATTTAGGTAGGAGGAATTACAATTTTCTTCTTTGTTCATTTGGTTTTCTGTATCTTGCAGAATAGGTAAACATGAAAAATAACATGGCATGCTGAGTCATTAGTAAACATAAAAATAAGTGTGGTAAGAAGACTGTTTGTGATAAAGACCCCTTAACAGAGGGAGTAACTAGTAAGGAAGTTGCTAAGTGCAGTGACTCACATCATTTACTACAGGGTATACATGTTTACCTCTGTCCCTGCTTAAAAGATGAGAAAGCCATGGAACAAGTGGATTCAGCAACTTGTCTTGTAACAGAAAGTATCCACAATGAAGACTTTCAATAAATTACTGTATTGTCTGGCTTCTCTTAATATCAACATTTTCTGAAATTAAAAATACAAATTCTGAGAGGGCTTCAGAAGATTACATGAGAATGGAGCTAGCCTCTTCACGTCGCTGCCTTTCTTTCCCCACTAGCTGACATCTGAAGGGTGACCACACAGACTTTCTTGTCACAGATGCAGCTGCTTTCACCCCCATGTCCCATGGAAACACCATGGTAACAACAGCCTTATCCTAGCCTTCCCTTTCTGCTCACTTGGAATCTAGAAAACTCTAATTCAGTTATAGCTTAGAAGGACATATTCTTATGAGATGAGGAGAATATGAGAACCATTTGTGATCTGTCTTGGGGCAAGATTAACATTTGTTAAAGCTCATCATTTTGCCAGCAGTCATTCATCAAAAATTATAGGCCAAATCGAAATTTGGCATGAAATCAAGTAAGAGGAGATCATTATATTTTCTTGATTTTACCACACAGGGAAATATTGAATAACTCACTGGCAGTTTATCACATTTAACTTATTGTCATTTTATTTATGTCCTTCTAATTTTACAACATATTTTTAATGAGACTCTTTATATACATTTAATTACAAGTTTATTAATGGGGCCCTTTGATTACCTAAATTAGTATAATGTATCCTGGCTGTCACTATGCTGTGTACCCACAGTAAAGGCTCTCAACACAGTGTTTGCAAGACATAAATAGAAAGTATCTATTGTATGCTCATTTTTAGGAATTGTGTTTGATGAAATAGTCAACCAAGAAAAAATAATCCTACAGTCCCATAGGCAAAGGATTCTGTTTGGGTTGTCTAATTTAGAAATCGGGAGCTGTGCTGCCCTACACTGCACCATTCTCAATGACTGGGCTGTTTCTCATAAATGCAAAACCTAAGAATTATCTAAATGAGTGCATTATAGGGATGACCTTAAAATTCTTTCATTCAATAAAATGTTAGCTTTGCTTCACAGTGATACTTCTTCAGATGAAGATGACACAGCCAGCTGTGATATCTTCACTCTTTTTTTTTCCTGTTATAAAGCTACCTGTATTAAGAATTTTTTAAATACAATCTTTTCTCATTTTACATAGTTATCCCTGGTCCACTTCCTCCCCTCCTCCCTTTCCTCCACCTCATTCCACCACCAATCCACTCCTCAAGAAGTGTTAGGCTTCCCCTGGGCAGTGAACTCTATCACTTCATATCAAGGAAAGACCAAGGCCTTCCGCTTACCCCTACCTCTTGGCTAAGCAAGGTATCCCTCCAAAGAGGATGTGCTTATAGATGCCAGTTCAAGCAATAGGGATAAATCCTGGTCTCAATGCCAGTGGTCCACAGAATACCCATATTTAGTGGGCCTAGTTTGATCCTATGCATGTTCCAGTGCTACCCGCGCTGAGTCAGTAAGCCCTGACTAGCTGATGTCAGCTGTTTCTCTGGGTATCACCATCATTGTATTGACCCCTATGCTCATATTACCACTTCTACCTCTCTTGGACTGGTCTCAGGTATGGGAGAAGAAGGGAAGGGAGTAGAGAAAAATGCTCAAAAAAAACTATAAAAAATATAATTAAAAAAGAAGTGTCAGAAATGACCCCTATGACTAGGTGTAGAGGTTATATATTTTTCTACCCCTTTATGTCTTTTATCATAAAACCTAGAATATCCATGTCACTCCTGATTTTAATACCATGCACACTGTTCCTTTGGACTTCAGAACTTCTTTTGATATTTTCACTCTTATAACCCTGTCTCTCTAGCTGCTGGGAAATTTAGATGATGGAGCTGAACTCTTTTCCCAAAAGACTCAAATTCAACTGGTAAATGTAAGAGACTATGTACAGGATTGGAAGGCATGACCTTGTCCTACATTCTATGGGAGAAAATATTGTCTTATTTAAGATATTATTTCTATTATCTGGAGAGAACCATAATTACCTGCAGCTGTACTAATCACACCATTATTGGTAGCTATTATTTTCATAGTGAACAGTCCTTTTTAAACTTTTTCTTTATTCATGAATAAAATAGGTATAATTACCTTAATAAATGGATGATAAAAGGATTACATAAGAAAATATGTGGAGTATTCAATTAAAGGCAGGGCAGAGGACTGTGACTCTGTAGATTATAATCACTGAGCTCATTAGACCTCAACCTTAGACAAAGAACTGTAGGCAGCTTGGGAAAGCAGAGAGCTGGAGAAATTGTCATTCCTAAGGTAAAGACTCCAAGTTAGTTCATCTCAGAACTCATATAGTTGCAGATGACACTCTATGCATTGAAGAAGTTGCGTTTACATATTTAGTAAAATAGAACAGCAATAAAAGAAAAAGACTAAGAATTTGAGAGTGAACAAGGTGGGGGAAGATTCATGGAAGGGCTTGCTATGAGGAAGGGGAAGGTGAGAATAATGTGTTTATAAATTCAAAATATAAAAACATTCACTTCTGGGAGTTGAGACTGTCAATTCACATTGTGAATGCTATATTCAGGGAATATGAGGAATGAGCAGTTGTGCCGTGGGCGCTCCATTGGCCAATAGCCTTTAAGAGACCAGTCCACTTGGGCACAGTCTATTATACTATAAATGCAGCTGTAAAGTGTGCCCTTGCTCTCTTGCTTCAGGCTCTCACTTCTGACTGTTAGACTCTGTTCCTGTTCCCCGTTTGTGCAGAGGACTGTGATATAGGACAGTTATCTGCTAGTCTCCACTAAATAAATAGCCCTTTATCATACATAATTCTGAACTACTGTGGGATTATTTTGTATCTTCTGCCATCACAGTTGACATTTTTGAGATACAGACAAACCTGACTCTTCACATGTTCTTGTGAATGCAACCATCTGAAATCACTAAACTGTAAAGGACTTTCAGAATGTAGTGACCCCCCCCAAAAAAACCCAAACATTTTTTGGGGGGGCATGCTTATCCACCCAGAGATGAGGGACACTGGATTCAGACACAGGTGTGTCCAGACTTAATAAAAGCAGAATTAAAAAAAAAACAGAATAAAGAGATCCCACAGCCTGAAATAAGTGAAGACATATTGAACAGTTTTTATAAGGCTGTAAAAGAGCAGGGGAGACTCTAATTGAGACAAAAGAACCGTTTGAAATAAATGGTATCTTAAAAAATAACAAAAAGTCTGAAAAAATTAAAAGTAGCTCTTTGAAGTAAAACCCCGTCAAGCAAAGAAATAGCACACAAATCATTAATATTTTATTTCTTTTTAAAATTATGAATCATTTATTCATGCTATCAGGAGATGTTATTTAAAATAAATATTAATTTCACTTAATTTAATATATAATTAAACATGTTTTGCATAATTATAGTCCAGTCATTTCTATTTCTAAGAAATATTAGAACTTTAAAACAGAAATTTCATTACAATGCTAATATTTGGTACCTCAAAAGAATCTCTTTGCAAATAACCAAATCAACTGCTCAGTTAATTCATTTTACAGTAGTCCTTCTTTATTTTAACCAGGCCACTTATGTTTTTCATGGATCCACTCAGGAAGTTAATTCTCCATGATTTATTGGAAAAGCAAATATTCTTGCAGTTTGTCAAGTTGACCTACTGCCATGGACTAATTTGGAAGCTTCTAATTTCTCTGTTATCAATTATTTTATAAAAACAACTGCTAAATTTGTTCACTGGACAGACACTGTTAAAATAAATATTTAAAACACTCCATTTCTTTTACTCATTACATAAACCTAGAGTATGTAATAATAATCTTGGAGACACAAAATGCAGATGCCAGAGCAACTAGTCCCAATATAAACTGCTCTCTGGGTGTTCTAAAACACAGGTGTCTTGTGAAAAATATTTGAAGGTATATTTTATTATAATAAGAAAAATGGGGTAGAGAAACTGATTGTCTTCATGTTAAGCAGTAGTTGACTTATTCCTTAATTGAAAATACTTAGCGAATGTCAGATATTTAAACAGCACTTTCATTAGTGAAGGGACCTGTGAATTATTTTAAAGCTTAGTCTTGGGTAAATTTTTTTTCCTCTGAGTCTCCAAGAAGAGACAAAATAAAAAGAAGAAACAAAGTTCAGAGTATGAGCAGAGAGAAAATAAGTGGAAGGAGGGAAGGAAAAGAGTGATTGCAAATATGGCTCGAGGCAGAAAACAGGCACCAACTTTTATATTTAAGAAAAACATTATCCTGGATGTCATTTTCCTCCTCTATTTAACTAGCAATCATGTGGTTGGTGATACTTTCTTTTTAAAATGCTTTTCTAAGCAGTAAATTTGAATTGTTAAGCTAATGGTCTTTAAAGCCATATCAGGTTTTCCAAACATTTTCATCTTTGGTGCCGAGTAACAACAACACAGGAAAGTCATTCTTAGATAGGAATACCTCAAGGAGTAGAACATTTGAAACAAAACAATTAAATAATTAAAAGAATGTGTTACCAAATAATGATGGAAGAATAGTGATGAGGAATGATGTTACTGAAAGTGATGTTACAAAAACATAGAACAATGGGAACACAGAGACGAGCTGAGAACCTATCTTATTGTTAGAGAGCTTGCTTAGCAGGCACGAAAATCAGACACACATCACACATAAATACACACACACACTAAAAACATCACACATGCACACATGTCTATACACCCATGCGGACTCAGATAAAGAAACACAAGAACAAATATTCCAAGTTGGAAATATAACTTGTGTCATCTAGGAAAACAGCACAGCTATACATGTGGAGACTCAACAGAATGAAGTAGAAAGAATGGCCTAAATATTTTATCCAATAATTCATAAAATATATCAGTTCGCAAAACTTTCATCTCAACGGTCTGAAAACATGAGACAAACAAAGAAAACATATCTAGTCACACAGTCACCCATGGAAGGAGAATGATAAAGACAGAAGTGAAGGTAAATGGAGTAAAAAGGAAGAGAATAGAGATACAAGGACAATTTAAACTAAGACATTGAAACCATGAACTATGGTGGAATCCAAAAGTGGGAAGGAAATAAATGAGGAAGTCAGGTTGGAAAGATGACTGTGAACAAATGGAAGTTAGAGGTCATTGTCACAACTATAAAGCTCTACTTCAGCTTTCCGCATTAGCATAATTTTCTCAATGCCTTCTATTGAAAATGTAAGCATCTTCTCGTGACCCATGGAAGTCATCACTGTCCTATCTAATATGTGCCAAGCCCTTCAGTGACTGAAACTGTAGGCACTATCATAGCTGATATCTGGTGTGCTCTCTATAGAAAACATATATGTCACAGGGAATTTCACTCTGTTTTCTCTCTTATACTGACATAGCCTGTTTGCTTCTCATTCAACACAGAAGTTGTACACACACAAACACACATACACACACACATTCAGACTCCCACAACAATATTCAAAGATCAAACTTCAAGTAACACTAAAGTTTAAATGTCAAAAAGAGAAAAGATGCTTGTGAAATTGTTATTCTTAAGGATTTCTCATAGGAGATGACATTTAAATTTTTGAGCTGCCCTGAGTGCCTAATTAATAATAGTGTGCATGTGTATGTGTGTTTGCTCATTTGTTTCTGGCTGCCCAGACTGAAAAATAACCACTCAGAAACTATATTATTTACAATACTGTTTGGCCAATTGGTGTGGGAGAATGGTCTATATTCTGCCAATTATATTTTAAATAAATGCTGATTGGCCAGTAACCACATAGGAAGTACAATCAAATAGATTCCAAAGCAAACAGTATATGACAGAATCAATTATCTGCCTGAGCAATCACCCAAAATCTCATTCTACAAGGATGAAGCTACCAACTTTGGCTATGTCCTAGCACAATTGACAGACCATTTTCAGAGGCAGGAAATTTTTCAAAACCATTTTATCTTATCTTGGCAAGATTTGACAGTCCTGCTTATCCATTTCTGGATATCATGTAACTTGTCAGTAGCTGAGGCATTATCAGTTCCTTGTCCAAAGGCCAGTTTTGCCAAGAAGAAAACAAACTCCAAGTGGAGTGTTTTTGGTGCTCAACATTCTCTTGGGAATAGATTGGTGCTGTCAGAAGCAGTCACGTCTCATGTCAATAGAACCCTGTGTTATTTAAATGCCATGTTTCACAGATCCTTGAAGTAGTTGAAGATTACCTATCTAGACAGAATACAATCTCTATGTATCTAAACAACCTAATTGATCTGACTGTATGTACAACAAACACGAACAACTATTGACCTATAATAATTAATACCTATATAACTTAGAGAATAAAACTTTATAAAAGAATATTAGATAATCTGTAAACAAATGTGCAACAAATGAGGACAATGACCTCAAAATATAAACAATCTATAAGTATCTTGATCAGAGATAAGAGTAATATATAATGTAATATAAAATATATCCTAAAAGTTGTATCAACATACAAAATATCCTAAACAGAGATAAGAATATATATATATATACAACTTGACAGAATAACTTTTCATAGATGTACAAATAATATAAACAAAAATAAGAAATATAATTTGAACGTGTATCAATATACAAAAACCATACTAATGTAAATAACCCATCAATAATAGCTCACAAGCATTCACTATATTACCCACTATTACTACCCCTCTTTTTTTAAACAAACATAGTTTTTATCCCAACCCTCTATCTAATACAAGTAATAATCAACAACTGCTAAACAGTGTTTCCAACCCTATTTTGTGTTGGTGGCTTTGTCTTCTAGAATTGCTTCCAGCTATCATTGGGCTGATGTTATCTTAATGGGATCCTGCAAAATTAAAGTGATAGTTAAGTTTCAAAATTACTGTCTAGTATAGTTGCAAACAATTTCCAAGCAGTCAATAGTTTTTTTTCAAAGTTCTTATTTGGAGTTCTTGCCAGAAAGTCATGAGAAGGTGCACCATTTCAGCAGCTGGTACCCAAAAATAAAGAAGCAGTCTTATAGCAGTGCTGTCTGCATCATGGTGTCATCTCAACTAGGTAAAGTTGTTGCTGTGGGACCCCATCTTCTTCCTGGAAACTTCAAAGATTACTGTAAGAAAAAGATTTGTAGGAAAATCTATTGTTCATCATGAAAAAACTTAAACATCATTCATATAAACATACATTCAATGAAGAATATGATATAGACAAAAAGGCATAGAGAAAGTAAAATTTTTCCTAAAGTCTTTCTTCTGTCCCATACCAGATGGCTCCTGATATGAGACAAAAACTCTGAATATTCCTTTTAACAACACACTTGGATTTAGAGAGGTACAGAGCCATTTTCCAGCTCCAAAATCAGCTGAATATATTAATGTGTGAGTGTGTGTGTGTGTGTGTGTGTGTGTGTGTGTGTGTGTGTGTGTGTAAATGTAAGTCTAACCCATACCCAGATTCATACCATGTTCTGTTATCAAGATGTTCCTTAGTGGATAGTTATTTTTCCTTCTGTCAGCATGCAAACGTCCATGGTCTCTTAAAGTTCTGATGATGTGTATTTCCTGAAGAAGCCTTTCTCAACCCTATATGGCTTTCCTTAACACCTGTATGGTTGTCATCATTAGGGAAGAGCTATCATTTCTCAGTTTCAACAGATTTCTCCTTTTCAAAGTGCATCTTTCTTAATTTTTATGGTATCCATATTTTTTCTTCTCCTGTGGAAACAAGAGCAAAATCCCTTCCCCAATGTAGTGCATCTTCTGGTTTCCATTGTAAGGTCAACACATCCTTGAAATATACTGGTTGATTAAATTCAGAAGTTTTTTCCATTATCCAATGCCTCTCTGCTGCTGTTGTTCCTTTATCATTGGTATTATTCAAGGTTAATAAAGCATTATGCAATCCATTTCTGGGGGTATTTTCTATACCTTTCTGTTTGTTCCTCATATCCTTTATATTATGATTTGAACTTTCTATAACTGCCCAACCTGTAAGATTATTTGGTATACCTGTAATGTGCTTTATATTATAATAAGCAAATGCATTTCATTTTCTTAGATACATATGCTGGACCATTGTCTGTCTTTATTTGTGCAGGTATACCAATGATGGCAATAACTTCCAATAAATGTGTGATTACTGAATCAGCCTTTTCTGAGTTCAAGGTAGTTGCCCATTGAAAACCTGAATACATGTCTATGGTATGGTGTACATATTTTAATTTACCAAATTCCATAAAGTGGAACATATCTATTTACCATATTTCATTCCTTTGAGTACCCTTTTGGTTACTCTCTGCAGGCAACAGTGTTTGATCATAGAAAGAGCAAGTAGGACACCTCTTTATAATCTCTTTAGCTTGCTGCCATGTAATAGAAAACTCTTTCTTTAAAACTTTGCTATTGACATAATCTTTTTATGAAATTCATAGGCCTGCAACATACTTCCAATCAATAATTGATCAATTTCTGCATTAACTTCTGCTAGAGGACATGGCCGATCTGTATAAATTAGATGTGTATTATGCATATAGGACAAAGCCTATTCCTGATTATGTCTTGCACCTGGATGAATAATGAAGTCAATTCTGTATCATCTGGTATAAATTCAACAGTTTCAATATGCAAGATAATTCTTTCTGCATATTGCGAATCAGTAACTTTATTGAGAGGTTCTTTAAAATCCCTTCGTACCATAAGAATAACATATAATTCTACCTTCTGGATAGAATTATAAGGGCTTTGTTCCACCTTACTCAATTCATCTGACTTGTAACCTGCTTTCCCTGATTTATTTGCATCACTATAAAATGTACAAGCTTCAGTTATTGGTGCATCATGTACAATTCAGGGAAGAATCCAAAAAAATATCATTGTAAGGTTAAGTCTATTGCTTTTGGGATAATTGATATTAATTTCTCCCCAAAAAATTAGCACAAGCCCTTCGCTGGGGTACATTTTCTTCCCATAAATTTTTTTTTATTTCATCAACACTAAAAGGCACTATGATCTCTGCTGCGTATCTAGCTGCTAAGTGACAAAGTCTCAATTTACCTTTTAGAATTAATTCTGAGACTTTTTTCATTTTTTTTATTAAAAAATGTTTTCAATATTTTGCTTGGTTTATGTGGTAAAAAGATCCATTCTAAGATAATATCATCCTTCTGCATTAAAATTTCTGTAGAAAAAATTCTGGAAGGCAATATGACTAGAATACAATCAAGATTTGGATTCACTCTATCCACATCTGCCTTTTATAATTTTTCTTTAACAATCATCAATTCTTTTTCTGCTTTAGCTGTTAATTCTTTTTTTTTTTTTTTTTTTTTTTTTT
>NC_022027.1:1139982-1144630 GCF_000317375.1 Microtus ochrogaster | reverse complement strand
GATTTTTCGAGACAGGGTTTCTCTGTAGCTTTTGGTTCCTGTCCTGGCACTAGCTCTTTCTAGACCAGGCTGGCCTCGAACTCACAGAGATCCGACTGTCTCTGCCTCCCGAGTGCTGGGATTAAAGGCGTGCGCCACCACCGCCCGGCCAGCTGTTAATTCTTTGGGACTATTCAAGTCTTTATCACCATATAAGGTTTTGTTTATATGAATTATTAGATCATGTGTTATCCCAACAACCAGTCATAGACTGGAAATGTTTCCTAATAATCTTTGAAAGTCATTAAGAGTCTGCAACCAGTCTCTCTGAATTTGTGCCTTTTGTGTTCTAATTTTCTGTAAACTTATTCTGTAACCTAGGTAATTAACAGAGTCTTTTCTTTGAATCTTTTCAATAGCAATTTGTAATCCAAATTTATGCAAGACTTTCTTTAATTATCCAAACATTTTTTTCTAAACTATCTATTTTTGAATCTGATAACAAAATGACATCCACATAAGGGTAGATTATAGACTTAGGAAATTGCTTACAAGGTATTTCCAATGGCTGGCTGACAAAGTATTGGCACAGGGTTGGGCTATTGAGCATTCCCCGTGGGAGGATGGTCCATTGATATCTTCCAGTAGGCTGAGAATTATTATAAGTAGACATGGTGAAGGCAAAGTTTTCTCTATACTTTTCTTATAATGGTATAGTAAAGAAACAACCCTTTAAATCGATAACTATGAAAGGCCATCCTTTTGGTAACAGAGAAGGCAGATGAATTCCAGATTGTAGAGGGCCCATAGGTTGAAAAACCTTGTTGATAGCCCTTAGATCTGTTCACCATTTTCCATCTTCCAGATTTCTTTTTAACAACGAATACAGAAGAATTCCAAGGGCTGGAAGATTCTTCTCCATATTGAGCATCTGCTTAACCCATATTGGTTTCTTAGTTAACCATTTTAAAGGTAGGCTGTTGGCACCTCTGAAGGTTTATAAATTGCTTTGTATTCTTCTACAGCCCAAATGTCTGGTGTCTGTCATTTATAATATCTTCTAATATATTCCACTGAAACATAAGTTTTGGGGGCTGTAGTAATGTTAATCTGGGTATTTCACTGCTGTAATAAGTAATGACGCCACAAATTCACTGCAATGTTAGCTATATATGGCCTTAGTCTTCCTATTTGTCCTTCTGGCCCTATGCATTCAACCCATCTTGTGCTTTGTTTTACCCAAGATAGGTTTCCAATTCCCAGGAACTGAACATACACTGCTTGAAGAGGTCAATTCAGATGCCAAGATTCTGGAGCAATGATACTCACATCCACACCTGTTTCTAATAAGCCTTAAATTCCTTCTGCAGTCCTGGCACTATCACTGAAGAAGGAAGATGTGACTGCCTTGCCAAAAAAAATTACTAAGCCATGTGGTTAAAATAGATAAGGATAATGGGTTAATATAAGTTGTAGAGTTAATAAGAAGCCCAAACTAATGGGCCAATCAGTTTAAGATTAATATAGACCTCTGTGTGATTACTTTGGGACTTAACAACTGTGGAAACCAGACAGACCAGAAACCACGTCAACAGCCAATAGCTTAAGCATACTGCTAGCTAGCTCTTACAACATCTAGAATTAACCCATTTCCATTATTTTATAATTCACCACAGGGCTCATCACCTACCAGCAAGGTTCCAGTTGGCAGTTCTTATCTTTCCTCTCTGGCGACTAAATGGCATCTCATTGACTCTGCCATATTTCTCCAAGCATTCATTTAGTTCTCCTCTGCCCTATCACAGGCCAAGGCATCTTTTTATTCATTAACCAATAAAAGCAACATATTTACATAAGTATTTTCCACACCAGAACATATTTTTGAAGTTTGTATGTTTGTTGCTGTTTTTCTTTTCATAGGCAAGCAAGAGAGAAACCTCTACTAAAAAGATGGCATTACATTTTCCCCATTTGAGGAAATTACAGAGATCATTATATCAAGTGTAAAATGGAAGAGCCTCTCCCTGGGATCATGGCACTTTCCCTAAAACTTGCTTGTGAAATTGGCAATTTTTCTTTCCAGAAGCTGACCACCTGCGGTTTCTGGATCTTCAACACATAGTTTTATAGCTGATAGTGACCTCTCAATCTCACATATCTCACGTCATAATACCAGTATCTGCACCTATTCCTTAGGTGTATTTATTGCTTCTCACCCTCGTGCCTCTTTCAGAGCACTGAGGATAGGCTTCAAAGACAAAGAGAAGCCCACAGTATGCCATTTATTGAACACTTGAATGCTCTTAACTTTTAAGAAATAACATCACAAAGAATGCCCAAGTTGATAAACTCAAATTAAGAAGAAATCTTCTATTCAGCTGTTAGGAAGGGAAAATAAAATCTGTTTCTGTCCAACTATTATACTTGAAACTTTAAAGTTTCAGTGTATGGTAAACCCTTGAATAAGATGTAGGAGAAATCATGTATACAAAGCAAGTAAGTAACTTAAGGTAAATCAATCAGGAGATAGGGAAGTAAGAAAAGATGGAGAAAGAGGGAGGGAGAAAGAGCTTTCCAATGTCTCGGGATTTCCCTCTGAACCTATTGTAATCCTTTTCCTCCTTTTCTCTGGGTATCACTTTTCTGCCAAAGACAAATTATTGGCTTATTCTTATTCTGTATAAGTGATTTAAGACACAGTTATATCTAATTCAAGTAAACATTTGGAGACTGTAGTAATCTAGCAGTTCTTAATTATATTACTGTTATTTAATCACAGAGAATATCAAGTGTCAGCACTGTGTCTGCTATAACAACAAAGCTACACAATTAGCACCTTTTATAAACTAAACTTTTTAGAGAAATGTTTTCATTGAACAAAATGATGAAAGTTATTATACCACATCTAGAACTAATTCATTTAATCTCCTATGTATTTTATTATACTGTCTTGGTTTTTATTGAGATGTAGTTTCCAGTGAGAGAGTTACACTGTCTCATTTATAGTAAAATTACTATTAACCTGTGACATCTGGTTGCTTCTCTCATTGTTAGAAGAATTGGTGAAGTTATTACAGGTCTGTTGTTTATCATCTGTGAAACCCAGAAGTGAAACCATATCATATTTCCTGACACTGATATTTTTTGCAATCATATCTCTGATGAACTAAAGCATTACAGAGTTATATCCATAGCCTGGTGGTTCCTAAAGTTAGATTTTCTATCACTTCTTTAATGTTATAAAATCCCAAGCTGGGATCTCAATGTAAAACCCCAAATCACCTATCAAATGCTTGTGCAATGAGATAGGCTGTACTCATGCTCAATTTTGTGCTTATATAATAACCTACAAAATATACACAAGTTATCTTTTACATATAAATAAAATTATTATGGAGATAAATGTATCTTCCCTGCACGAGGCTCATAATTAAAATACTTAAAACGTATATTCATATATACATGTATATGCATAGTCATTTAAGTACTTTAGGTGATTTATAAGTACATATGGGTATTTTGGTCATTCATACCTTTTGACAATCTCTGCTTATTTTTTAATATTCACTGTGTGCTTTTCTTCTGACATGTATATCTTTCATCTAGATGTTATAATTTATTGGCCTATAGTTATTAAAAATACCAAGTAGTTGTGGTATTTTTATTAACAATTTGACACAACCTTGAGACACCTAAGAAGAGTCAACCTCAATTGAATCACCTAGATTAGATTGGCCTATAAGCTGTCTTTTAGGAATTGTGTTTACTGTTAATGTAGGGAAGACTCAGGCCACTGTGCATGTTCTATCACTAGGAATGTGCTCTCTGACTATATAAGAAAGGCAGCTGAGTATCAGTATGAGAGCAAGCCAGAGATGGAGTAACCAAGCAGTGTTTTTCTAAGTCCCCAACTTCAAGTTCCAGCCCTGAGTTCTTGTCCTGACTTCCCTCAGTGATAGATTGACCTAGAAGTGTAAATTGAAATAAATTCCTGCTTCAACAATTAATTTTTGGTCAAAGTGGTTTATTACAGTAATGAAGAAGTAACTAGAACACAAATAACATGTTATAATTATGTGGTAGTTATGTGTTTTTATCTGTAGCTGTCCATTTTGAGTGGTCTAGATAAAAATTTGTCAGGTAAAATTGTTTATCTTCTAAGTCTTTTTTCCTTTGCTTCTACTTTGACATTTGTGATACCTTTGCTTGTGATAATTTTGAAATTCCTTTAACTTTTCTTTTTGAAATTAATGTGGTCCATTTTTTGGCTAACTATGTACAGTCTCTCCAGTAGTTGAAATAGGTGCTTATTAAACAAATTTTTCTTTGATATATTCATATTATGTCATAAAGTTCTTATTTCTTGTATTTCAGTTTATATACAAATTTATTTTATTTTAATTCTTGTTTTTAATAACTACTTCATTAGCATAATTTTTCAATCTCCAAGTGTTTCACAAATAATTACATAGTTTGCTATTCAACTCCCTGTGAGCATTCTCTTAGATCACCGATGTTTCTTCTTCACTTTTTTATGGACTACTGTTTTTCTCCTTCTATATCTGGTCTGCTATAGAGTGAAGGCGTAAGTCACAAACAATGCCACAGCAGTTTGGAATTATGATTAATAGGGTAGTATTTATTTAAAGGGGAAAAAACTTACAGATCA
>NC_022027.1:1130764-1133027 GCF_000317375.1 Microtus ochrogaster | reverse complement strand
AGGGAGAGAGACCACGCCCCAATGGGCTGGTATCTCAGCGGCTATAGGCTGGAGGAGCGGAAGGACCTCCCGCAACAATAGAGTATTCCTAGACATGGCAATGTTGAGTTTCAGTGGTTTCTTCAGCTTAGTCAATAGTTTATTTGATGCTCCTTGTGAGGTTTGTCATGTTAGAGAGTAGTTGCTATGTCAGAGACTGCAGCCGGAATGGTGAACACCCAGTGAGTATAGTATAAGCAGCAGGAAGACAGAAGATGTTGGTTACTCCTTACACAGTGACTTCATGTGGGGTGTAGTTAATGTATGCTTAGCTCAAATCCCAGCTATGTAAGAGGATGATGTAGAAAAAGCATAAGTTTGAAGCCACCCTGTGAATTATTGTGAGACCACATTTAAAAGAGAAAGACCACTTTAGTAGTGTAACCTTGGACAATCTAGTGAGCTTCTTTCAGGGAAAGTTATTCATCTGTGAAATTCAAGTTACAAGTATTGATCACATAGGGGTGACTTCCTGAGCAAATAGTTCTGACATGGCAAATGCCAATCTAGAGTCAGTGTTCTCTAAATGACGGTTATTATTCAGTTTAACTTTTGCTTTTCAATATAATGGCTAAAATACTATTGATTTAGAATCTGAAAATGCATATGACCACATTTTAATATTTCATAAAAATGACTTGTATATTTTGCTGTATGAGGGTAGTTCAACCATCAGACAAGAGCTCAGTGACATTATCAGTGAAAAGACCTTGACAGCTTTAACAACTATTATACAGACATGGAAGTTCAGTAATCATTAGGTTGTCTCTATTGTCATTATAGTTTGAATCTTGACCTTGGAAATATCATCCAATAATAGGCCAAAATCAGAGAGATTACAAAAAGAGATGATGGAAAGGTGCTGTGAAACAATGGTCTTGTAATTTTTAAAGATTTGCCCCTTGCATTTTAATAAAACACTGATTGGCCAGTAGCCAGGCAGGAAGTATAGGCAGGACAACCAGGCAGGAAGTATAGGTGGGGCAACAAGGCAGGAAATAGAGGCAGGGCAATGGACACAGGAGAATTCTGGGAAAAAGAAAGCTCAGTCTGCAGTCATCATCCAGATACAGAGGAAGCAAAATGAGAATGCCTCACTGATAAAGGTACCAAGCCGTGTGGTTAACACAGACAAAAATGATGGGTAAAGTAAAAGGTAAGACTTAATAAGAAGTCTAAGCTAATAGGTCAACCAGTTTATAATTAATGTAGACCTCTGTGTGCTTCTTTAGGACTGAACAACTGCGAGACTAGGTGGGACAGAAACATTTGTCAACAAAAAGGTGATAGGGTGGACTGTAAATGAGACCACGTGTCTTAGTTAGGGTTTTTATTATTGTGAGGAAACACCATAAGAAAGGCAATTCTAACAAGGAAAACATTTATTTGAAGTGGCTAGTTTATAGTTTCAGAGGTTCAGTCCATTAGCACCATAGATGGCAGCATGGTGGAATGGAAGCAGACATGGTACTCGCAAAGTAGCTGAGAGTTCTACATCTTTCAGTCAATGGGAAGTCAATGGAGACACTGGGCGGTATCCTTAGCTTAGGAAATCTTACTTCCTTCACACCTTCTTCAACAAGGTCATATCCCCTCCAACAAAGTCACATCTCTTCATACCTCCAGTGCCAATAGTGTCACCTTCTTTGAGATAATGGGGGCCAGTGACACTCAAATTACCACACCATGTTTATAAGAATCCTTGAACTCTTAGTTGAAAAATAGCTCAAGGGTCACAAATATTACCTAAAGACACTCAATTAATTGGGTGGTGATGACACACGTCTTTAATCCCAGCACTCAGGAGGCAGAGACAGGCAGATTTCTGTGAGTTTGAGGTCAGCCTGTTATACAGAGCTAGTTCTAGGTCAGGCACCAAAGCTACCAATAAACTCTGTCCTGATCCCTGCCTCCAAAACGATATGTAATTAATGAGAGAATATAAACCAAATAGTTTTCTTGGTGAACAAGAATGAAAGAATTGCATGTATCATAAACATTAACTCAGTCATAGGTAGTAAATATTTTGAGTTTTCAGGTTCTACAGAGTATATAGCTGAAGTTTTACTATGTACAACCATTACAAAGGAGAATTCTACCACATACAGTAACAATTGGAAATAATGCCTACCAAAAAATTATCAAAATATTTTTCCACTATTTTATTATATATCTATATCTATATCTATATCTATATCTATATCTATATCTATATCTATATCTA
>NC_022027.1:1127689-1130664 GCF_000317375.1 Microtus ochrogaster | reverse complement strand
TATATCTATATCTATATCTATATCTATATCTATATCTATATCTATATCTATATCTATATCTATATCTATATCTATATCTATATCTATATCTATATATGAGTGTTTACTCATTTGCATATCCGTACAATCATCACAGATGCCAGAAAAGAGTGTTGGAACCCCTGAAACTCGATTTACAGATGGTTGCAAAGCTTCCACATAAGTGCTAGAAGAAGTTGAACCCAGATCTTGAAGAAAAGGAATAAGTGCTCTTAAATGCTGAGATACTTTTCCAGCCCCATAATTAATCTTTTTCTTCAGAAATGCATTGACTCTATGAAAATACAAGTTATAACATTTTTTATTAATTAGTTTTTTCACTTATTTTGCATACTGCCTACATTTTCTCACCCACCTTTCCTCCTGTTTCCTCCATGCACCTTCCAAGTACCTTCCTCTTCATCTACTCCTCTGCTATCTCTAGTCAGAAAGGAGCACACCTCCCATGGGTACCAACAAAGCAAGGTATATCAATTTGAGACAGGAACAAATTTGTCTTCCTACATCAAGGCTGGACAATCACAACCCAGCATGGGGAATTGGTTTCCAAAAGCCAGCTAAGTGCCAGTGACAGGTCCTTATTCCATTGCTAGGAGCCTAACAAACAACCCAAACTATACAAATGCAGAGGGCCTAGGTTGGTCCCTTAGAAATTCTCTAACTGTTGGTCCAAAGTCAGTAAACACCCAGGAACTCAGCTATCTCTGTAGGTTCCTCCTCCCTGACCTTAACTTCTTGGGCTCTTATGCCCTCCTTACTCTCTTCAACAGGGCCCCCCAAGCTGAGTATTGTTCTTTCAAGATCGGTGAATAATTGTGTTGGTATTTTAATGTGGATTTCACTAAATCTGTAAATTTCTTTGGGTAAAATTGCCATTTTTATTATATCTATTTTTCCAATCCATTAACCTGGGAGATTTTTCCATTTTATAATATCTTCTCCAATTATGTCTTTAAAGACTTCAATTTCTTATCATACAGCTCTTTCACTTGTTTGCTTAGAGTTAGTCCCAGGTAGTTTATA
Source organism: Microtus ochrogaster (assembly GCF_000317375.1). Taxonomy (NCBI): domain Eukaryota; kingdom Metazoa; phylum Chordata; class Mammalia; order Rodentia; family Cricetidae; genus Microtus; species Microtus ochrogaster. The sequence continues at coordinate 1,129,602 of NC_022027.1, read as the reverse complement.
TAATTTGATGCTATTGTGAAGGGTGTTGTTTCTTTGATACCAGTTTCATTTTCTTTCTTCAAAGACTTGACATATTTGTCACACAGGTCTTCATGTGTTTGGTTAGAGCTACTCCAAGGTATTTATATTGTTTGTGCCTGTTGGGAAAGGTTTTGACTGCCTGATTTATTTTTCAATCCATTTATTATTTGCATATAGAAAGGCTACTGATTTCTTTCTTCTTTCTTTCTTTCTTTCTTTCTTTCTTTCTTTCTTTCTTTCTTTCTTTTGAGTCAACATTATATCTGGCCACATCACTGAAGGTTTTTTGTTTATTTGTTTTTGTTTGTTTATTTTTATCAACTGTAGGTGTTCCATGGTAGAATTTTGGGGGTCACCTATGTATACTATCACACTATCTGCAAATAACTTAAGTTTGGCTTCTTCTTTCCAATTTATCTCCCCTTGACCTTCTTCTGCTGTCTCATCACTATAGCTAAAACTTCAAGTACTATATTGAATAGATATGGGCAGAGTAGACAGCCTTGTTTTGTTCCTGATTTTAGTGGAATCACTTTGACTTTCCCTCCATTTAATCTGATATTTACTATCATCTTGCTATAAATTATTATTATCGTGTATCCCTGATCTCTCCAAGAATTTTACCATGAAGGGGTATTGGATTATATCAAGTGATTTTGAGCATGTATTGGGATGATTGTGTGCTTTTTTTCTTCCAGTTTATGTATATGGTGAATTGCATTAACAGATTTTTGTATGTTGGTCCATCCACGCATCTCTGGGATAAAGGTTACTTGATCATGGCTGATAATTTCTTGCTATGTTCTTGGATTCAATGCAGTTTGCCAGTTTTATATTGAGTATTTTTGCATCAATGTTGATGGGGGTGATTGGTCTGTAATTTTCTTTGTGGCATTTTTGTGTGGTTTGGGTATAAAGATAAATGTAGTCTCATAAAAGGAGATTGGCAATTTTTCCATCTATTTCTATTGTGTGGAACAATTTGAGGAATATTGGTGTTAGCTTGTCTCTGAAATTTTGGTAGAATTCTTCATTGGAACCATCTTGTCCTAGATTTTGGTTTTTTTAGGGGGAGGGTAGGGAGATTTTTAATGACTGTATCTATTTTATTTGGTGTTATGAGTCTTTTTAAATTGCTTATCTGGTTTTTATTTAACTTTGATATATGGTACCTATCCAGAAAATTGTCCGTTTTTCAGTTTTGTGGAGTACAGGTTTTTTTTTTAATTTTATTTTATTGAAAAAAAGGAAAAAAAAAGTTTCCGCCTCCTCCCAGCCTCCCCTTTCCCTCCCCCTCCTCCCACCCTTCTCCTCCTCCCCCCACTTCTCTCCCCCTCCCTCTCCAGTCCAAAAAGCAGTAAGGACTCCCTGCCCTGTGGAAAGTCCAAGGTCCTCCCCCCTTTGTCCATATCTAGGAAGGTGAACATCCAAACTGGCTAGGCTCCCACAAAGCCAGAACATGTAGTAGGATCAAAACCCAGGGCCATTGTTCTTGGCTTCTCATCAGCCCTCATTGTTGGATATGTTCAGAGAGTCCAGTTTGATCCCATGCTCTTTCAGTCAGAGTCCAGCTGGCCTTAGTGAGCTCCCAATAGATCAGCCCCACTGTCTCAGTGGGTGGGTGCACCCCTCGTGATCCTGACTTCCTTGCTCATCTTCTCCCTCCTTCTGCTCCTCATTGGGACCTTGGGAGCTCAGTCCAGTGCTCCAGTGTGGGTCTCTATCTCTAGCTCCATCCATCACCAGATGAAGGTTCTATGGTGATATGCAAGATATTCGTCAGTATTGCTATAGGATAGGGTCATTTCAGCTTTCCTATCCTCAGCTGCCCAAGGAACTAACTGGGGACATCGCCTTGGGCTCCTGGGAGCCACTCTAGGTTCAAGTCTCTT
>NC_022027.1:1125248-1125925 GCF_000317375.1 Microtus ochrogaster | reverse complement strand
TCCTCTTCAATTTCTTTCTTCAATGCCTTAAAGTTCATGTCCAATAGATCTTTCACATCCTTGGTTAGAGTTACCCCAAGATATTTTATGCTATTTGTGGCTATCGTGAAAAGTGAAGCTTCTCTGATATCCCTCTCTGCTTCCATATCATTTGTGTATTAGAGGGCGACTGATTTTTGGAGTTGATCTTGTATCCTGCCACATTAATAAAGGTGTTTATCAGCTGTAAAAGTTCTTTGGTGGAGTTTTGTGGATGGCTTATTACACTATCATATTATCTGCAAATAACGAAAGTTTAAATTCTTCCTTTCCAATTCGAATCCCCTTGATCCACTTATGTTGTCTTATTGCTATTGCTAGAACTTCAAGCACTATATTGAAGAGGTATGGCGAGAGTGGACTGACTTGTCGTGTTCCTGAGTTTAGTTGGATGACTTTGAGTTTCTCCCCGATTAATTTGATGTTAGCTGTCGGCTTGCTGTATATTTCTTTTATTATATTTAGGTATGACCCTTGTATCCCTAATCTCTCCAATACTTTTATCATAGAGGGATGTTGACTTTTGTCAAATGATTTTTCAGCATCTAATGAAATGATCATATGGTTTTTTTTCTTTCAATTTATTTATATAATGGATTACATTGATGGATTTTCGTATGTTGAACCAGCCCTGCATC
>NC_022027.1:1114167-1122269 GCF_000317375.1 Microtus ochrogaster | reverse complement strand
GTTTTCAAGTCTTGAACTGTTTCCATTATCTGTTTGATTATTTTTCCTTGGTTTTCTAGGGTATCATTCACTGATTTATTCAATTCTTCAAATTTTCTGTTATATTTCTCATCCATTTCTATAAGGGCGTTCTTTACATGCTGTTTAAGGGCATCAATCACTTTCATGAAGTCAATCTTTTCTAGTTCTTCTTGATTAAGGTGTTCATGTCCTCCCGTTGTGAGGTCGCTGGTTTCTGGTGGTTTCATGTTGCTTTTCAGATTGTTGGGTGAATTCTTGCATTGGTGCCTGCCCATCTCTTCCTCGGAATGCTCCCCTATGGATCTTCTTTTACTGGATCAGGTCTCCTTGCCTACTGATGTACTTTCCCAGTGATGGCTCTCCTGGTGCCGAGATCAGGTCTCCGTGCTGGTTGGATAGCTCGCAGACAAAGCATCTACCTTGCTTGGTGCAGGCAGGCTAGTGAAACAAAGGAACTCCTGCCTGCTTGGTTGCCCTGAGGATTTGGACCCAGCGCCCAGACAGGCTGAGCTGGGTGATGTTATGTGCCCAAAGAGGGTAGGGGTGCCGAAGTGGAGAGGGTTCTGGCTGCAATCTGGGTGGGATAGGAAGAAAGAGGCAGTATGCCGAGTATAGGTTTTTGAAATATGACCTAATAATTCTCTGGATTTCCTCAGTGTTTGCTGTTATATCCCCCTTTTCATTTCTAATTTTGTTAATTTGGATATTCTCTTTTGCTGGTGGGCCTTGTTCCTAATGGGTCTAATGACCTGGGACAGATGTGTGAAGTCAGCAAAATGAGGAAAACTCTGACCATCTGTTTCAAACAAGTACCTTGGAAAATCTGATCCATTTTATTTATAAAATTTCAATAGTTTCCATGAACAGTTTTACAATCAAATTATTTCCTTAAGTTTCTAACAGTAGCTACAATAATTGTCAGTTTGTTCCCTTAATTAATTCCTTTTCCATCTCCCAACTTTCCCACTGTTAATCATTACCTACTTGATTCATAGCTTTGATATTGGAAGCATAAGCAGTATAGCAAGCAACATAGAAAACTTTCTAACTAGGCACACTTACTTGGAGAACAGTGTGTCTAGCTGGCAGCATAAGCATCATGCAAAGTAAAAAAGACCCCTGTCTCTAACAGTTAGTGTTTATCCCTATTTAAATCTAAACTCTCACATTCAGCTCATGAGCCAAGACTGAATCAATTAATTTTCAATTCTATACTACTCTGTCTCCTATGGGACAGTTTTTTTCCCTATCATTTTGTAAACTACATAACTGAAAATCATATTCTTAATAGAATTCTTTCTTCTTTGTTTGCATATCCTTCTTCTCAACTATTTACAGTATTGTCAAAGCTAATAGAAATGATGGCATTATGGGATTCTATGGTTCTGCTTCATTCTCTGTTCCTAGACTGTTCCCATTAGCTCCTGATATCATCTATTTATTAACATTCCTCCTAGACTCTGTGGTTAAAATTATTTTCTCCTGAATAGTTATGCAAATTTGTAATATTGTTGTGAGCTTCTTTGACTATTTCAGGCTAGTCACAAAGTGTATCGGAAAGGCAGCATCCTGTTCTTGAGAAACCCAAATTCACAGACCCACCTGAAACATCAAAGGCCTTAGGGATTGAATCAGGTCCACTGTATATCTTTAACAACATCCCCTCTGGCTCACCTAGAGGAGAGCCATCAGAGGGGAGATTTTCCTAATGCAATAGCCATTTTATCTATTGTTATAAACAAGTGAAAATAGAGGCAACCAGCAATATAGTTTGTGTGAGAAAAGAAAGGACAGCACATATACCCCTGGGTTCAAGAACATAATTATGTTTTACTTAGATTTCTTGGCTTTCTATAAGTTATTTGTTGATAACTTTTTTTGTTTTTTTCCTCAATTTTGTTAAGGGAATTTTTCATTTTCTTTTTAAGGGCCTCTATCGTCTTCATTAAGTTTTTAAGATTGCTTTCTTATACTTCAATTATGTTAGATCTTGCTGTTGTAGGATCACTGGGTTCTTGTAGTACCACATTTCCCTTTCTATCATTTAATGTATTCTTACCCTGTAGTTTATGCATCAGAGTTTAGGATGATCATAGGTAGGGATATTGGTTCTTCTGTTGTCTATTTTTGGATGGCTGTTTTCTTCCTTTATTACATGTTTCCTTTATTGTCATCTGGCCTGAATGGCTAAGTTTTCAGTGGTTTTCAGGTCTTCAAGTACAGTAGGGTTATGTCAGCTGAGGTTTGTGGAGGATTGGGTATCTAGATGCAGTGTATCCTCCTGTTCTTCCCACTTGGTCTTGGGGGAACAAATTCCAGCAGAGGGTGGTGGTATAGCTTGGAGGCAGGTCTCTCCCCTCTGTCTGGATGCTGGGGACTAGGAAGTAATAGCATTTATATCATAGAGAAATTTGTCCCTTAATTTAATAATCACACAGAACCCATATTAATTATAAGAGTGCTTGACCAATGGAGTATGCATATTCCTAGCTAGCTCTTACATCTGAAATTAACCCATTTCTATTAATTTGTGTATCACCATGAGGCTGTGGCTTACTGGTAAACATTCTGGGCATCTTTCTTTTTCAGCAACGACATGGTGACTGTTTGATTACATGTATTCTTTCTACATATCTCTGTTTGGATTTCCTGCCTGGATTTATTCTGCCCTGTCATAGGCAGAAGCAGCTTCTTTATTAACCAATGGTAATAAAACATATTCATGGCATACAGAGGGGAATCCCACATCAGGTGAGCGTTTTTAACAACACATCTCACACCTCCTCATCCCCCAGCATCCCGTTTATTAACTGGTTCAAACAATTACTTTGGTCACCAGGCTTTGGAACATTTACCTGTTTCAAAGAGTAATTAATCATTGATTTTTCTCTATCAATATGCTAATAAAGTGCTCCTTGAATATGTGTTTATAATCTCATTTCCAGAAGAATCATGTTTAAGTGTAAATAACTGGAACACATATAAACCTGTTTATTGTTTCTGAGAAAATATTTTGCCTCCCTAGTAGTGAAAACCTATCACTTATGGAAAAGGAGCATTAGTGTTGGTGAGGTCCTGAGAGCAGAGAGAGCTGTAGAGTAACACTTTTATTTTCTTCTCACGGGTTGTTTGGCTTTTTATTTCCTGTGAAAATCAGCCCTGCATACCTGGGTAAATCAGTCTCTGCTCTCCCAGCCCCATCATTTAGGATAACACCCTAGCCCAGCATAGAAGAATGTGTGTAAGAGGATTCTGCCTCTATCTCAGAAAATAAAGAAGCAAGGTTCTCTTCATATTACAACCTTCTCCCAATAAGACTGAGTATCAAGATAGGACAGAACTCTGCCACAAGGCTTCATGTCATAGGAGATTAGTGACAATAAAGATTATGACTTTAACATTGTAAATGTTCTAACTGCACTTCTAATAAAAGATGCTTTATGACATATTTAAAATGTGATTACCTTCACACACTCACAGACACATGTACACACACAGACACATACATACCTATAAACATAAATACACAGACACAATCACACACATGCACACCTAGGCATACATGCAAGCTCACACAAAGACACAGATGCACACACATTCTCTGACATGAAATTGCTTGGTTCAAGATAGTGAATTTGTCATAATTATCCTTACAGCATCACTTTGGTGAGCTGTATGAGACCACTTAATTCTCAGGAAAATGTTGGTTGATCTTTGAAACAAAACCAGCTTCTGGAGACCCACTCCCCATAGAGAATGCTTTCCTATCTGTCTTGGTTTTGAAATCACCCACTTCTGGAACACAACTGCTAATTCACTTTGGTTTTAGAGTAAATGCTATCTATAATTTTTGACATTTTACACATATACACAACTTCTATCTGTATGTCTTTCCCTCTGTATCTCCACATTATACTTGGGGGGGGGGCTGTAACACGAACATATAGATGATACTCACTTGTTTACTGATATTTTCATTTCTACATTAATATCTTAAATCATTAATGTGTGTGTCTGTGTGTGTTGCGTCGTGTGTGTGTTCAGTGCCAGAAGAGAATATTGGAATAGAGGTGGAGTCACTGGCAGTTGTGAGCTGCGTAGTATAAGTATAAGGGCTTAGAGGTTCTCAACCTGTGAGTCAAGATGTCTATGGGGCTAAATGACCCTTTCAAAGGGGTCACTTAAGACCATAAGAAAATACTCGTATTTATGTTATAATTTCTAACAGTAATAAAAATATGGTTATGAAATAGCTACAAAAATAAATTTATGGTTTGAAGACACCACAATATGAGGAGAGTATTAAAGGGTTATATGTAACATTAGGAGGGTTGAGAACCTCTGCTATAGGCTTACCAACCCTTTCAGAGGGTCATATAAGACCACCAAAAAAATGGATATTCACATTATAATTCATAACGGTAACATAATTAGAGTTATAAAGAATCAAAACATAATTTTACTGTTGGGGTTCACCACAGCACAAGGATCTGTATTAAAGCGTCACAGCATTAAGAAGGTTGAGAACCAATGCCTCAGCAGGAGTAGTAAGCACTCTTAAATGTTGAGTCATGGTTCTACCACTTTACTCATTTTAAATACTATAAATTTGACATCTTTTCTTATATATCTCTTTTGTTTCCTGAGAATAAATCCCTCAAGCATTACTTAGAAAGTTGCACATAAGGAAACAGTTTACTTGGTGAACTAACTCAAGAATGACATCTGCAGTTACTGTCCTGAAACTGATTCAGGTTGGGTTCTCACAAACCTAACCATAACCACACAAAGTTTGTCTCACAAATATATCACTTCAGAATATGGTTTCAAGAATGCACAAGAGATAGAAAAGGAAACTGAAACAGGATATGATGGGAAAAATGTAAAGGTTCTCTGGGTTCCATTTGGATCAGTGTTGACTCCAAGTGTGGAATTTCCATCAAGGAAAGCAGACAACTTCAGAATTAAACCCTATAATGCTTGCTCGTAAACACTCAATTAATGGCCGTTCTTAAAGAGTATTCACTTCCATTTAGATGAGTTTTAATTTTATAATTTAACAACTCCATATAAAACTAATAAATAAATTCAAGAACTCAGGTTTTGGTGCAAATTTAGCAGTAATATACCCACAGATTTATTTGTTATTGCTGTTTTAAATCTAAGAATGTTAATGGAAAAAAACTCAAGTTCTGTAACATAATTTAATAAGACCATAATATTTAATCCCATTTTTTTGCTTAAAAAGTAGATTTTTAGTAGATTCACTTGAGAAATGCAATGTAGTGCAGACTATAGCTGTGGGCAGGTTTTACTGCTGATGAAATGGACCCAGCAGGTGGTAGAAGGGACACTTGTGTTGAGGTAAAATGCAACAGGGTATTTTCACAAATAGTTCATGAGAACATTTTCTTCTGGATTTACTTATTTATGTCAATAAAAAGATCAAATGTAGTTTTTGCTGTTTCAAAGTTCAGCCTCATGGCCTAGTGCATGCTTTGAAAGTATCGCACCTCTTATCTATGCTTATAGTTCAGAGTTGCATTTAAAGCCAATGATGTATGCTCTAAAGCCATCTCTGAAGGAAATCATAGGCTGTGCCATCGAAGTTTGTTTTCTAATAACAAGAAATATCAGCTGCCCTGTGCCGGTTTGGAAGAAAATGGTCCCAGTAGGCTCACAGAGAATGACATTATAATGACATGTGGACTTGTTGGAATAGGTGTGCCTTTTTTGGAGGAAGTTGGCCACTGGTGGTAGACTTTGAGATCTCAGAAGCTCAAGGCAGGCCTATGGTCACACTAGGACTTTCTGCTGCCATCAGATTCAGATGTAGAACTTTCAGGTACCTCTCTAGCACTATGTATGCTTGTGTGCCACCATGCATCCTACTATATGATAATGGACTAAATTTCTGAACTTCAAGCCACCCTCAATTAAATGTTTTCCTAATAAGAGTTGGTTTGGTCATGGTGTCTCTTCACAGTGATAGAAACCCTATTTCTATAATCATGCCCAGTTCAGTCAGTTTTGAAGCTATTCACTCAACAAAGAACACTTTCTTTTGTTTCTTGACACTCAATAAGGATAAATCTCAGTAGACTAGCAAACTGACTTACAGGAAGAAAAGGAGGTGGGAATGAGGAGGGAAAAGAATGAGGGAGCCAAGGTAAAAGGAAAAAAGTAAGGGAAGAGAGATAAAGGGGAGAATAGAGAAACAAAACAAAATATGTGACAGAAATGATAAAAAAAAATGAAGGAAAGGAGAACACACACATTCTCAAGTTACAGTATGGGTTGCATTTTCTTTCGTTGACATATTCTCTTACTCCAGACTTTGAGTGACTGGCACCTAGCTTTCCCTGTCCCCAAGTGTCTCAACAAGAATCCAGGGACAATAAAAAAGTCAGAGCTTAGGAATGAACGTATCCAAATAGGATCTAATGCATGTCTAAAAAGCAAGTGAAAAATTAAATCGATATGTTAACAATTTTTTAAATAATTGAATTTTTATCATTTTTGGTACAACTTTTCAAAACACAATTAAAGAATATAAAAAAGTCATATTCATCTTAATATTAGCTGGTCAAATGCTTTAGAAATATTCTAAATGAATCCTAACCAGTGTGGTGAATTTCAGAGTGACCCTGATCATAAGATAAGCATAGGGTTTTCAGACTGAATACTTGGGCCTCTGTGAGATTACCCTTTCTTCACACACAGTTGAGCAGGGGCTTCCATACCAGCTCCAGTGCCCTAAACCTTAAGCCTGGATGATAATTTAGAAAAGACAAATTGAACAGAGAACATGTTTGGTTTCACATAAGAGGAAATAGGAACTAATTCTATGGTGTTCTCCATAATATTGCCCTATGTAACTAAAACATCTGGCCAAACATAACCCTAGCCATAACATAATCAGATCGTTAGTACATGATAGATAGTGCACTGCCAGGGCTTTGGTGACAGACAGCTCAAAGCTGTCTGATCTTGCTGTTCCTCAAGAAACTAGTCATTGCAACACAATCAAGATCTTGAGAAATGGTTTTACAAATTTAATGTCATCTGTTTAAGTCGTTAAGTAAATTATGATGTCTCTTCTCTGTTTCCTGTTGTGTTCTAAGCCTGTTCTTCTCATTTACTCATCTAGTTTTTATAGTCTTCTTCTTAGTGTATTATACACTGATGAACTACCTGTAAACACAAAGTTTTAATTTCAGTAGCTCTGTTGTGTACTCTGCCATTTATGATCACATGTAAATAGATAGATAGATCCAGATATAACATATTTTTCCTCAATATTATATTTATAACTTCATAAGCTGGGACTTTGCCACTCATCCCTTCCATGTTTCAACTTCCTATATTATACTCCTGAAAACATTAGAAGACTAAAGACACAGTTTCCTTTTTTCCACAGTTTACTGGGAACTTTGTTGATTATTTTTGTGTTTTGCCTTATTTATTTATTTATTTGTTTGTTTTTCTTTATTCTTATCTTTTACAATATATCCTGTCTGCAGTTTGTCCTCCCTTCCCTCCTCCCAGATCCACTGCTCTCCATTTCTCTTCAGAAAAGATCAGGCCTCCCAGCAATATCAGTCAAACTTGGCATAACAAGATGCAATAAGACTAGGCACAACCCCCATATCAAGGCTGGACTAGGCAACCTAGTAGGACGAAAAGGATTCCAAGAGAAGGCGAAAGAGTCAGAAACACTCCCACTCCCACTCTTAGAAGTACTACAAGAACACCCAGCTATACAGGTGTGTTATATGCACTGAGGACCTGGATCAGTTTATTTCATTCCCTATAAACCCTGCTTAGTTAATTCTGAGAACTGTATTCTCATGGAGTCCACATGTCTCTGGCTCCTACAATCCTTCCACCCATACTTCTTTGGTTCCCTGGCTCTGCCTCGTGTTTGGCTCTGGGTCTCTGCACTGGCTTCATCAGTTGCTGGAGGATGCCTCTGATGACAATCGGGCTAGGCATCGATATATGAGTAAAGCAAATATGAGAAATCATTGCCTTCCTCTTCCTCCTCTCTTCCTCCTCTCTTCCTCCTCCTCCTCCTCCTC